>NC_052353.1:6998823-7130742 GCF_009727055.1 Benincasa hispida
TTGTTCCTAATATGTCTAGGCCCATTACCCTTATTGTGATAATAGTGGGGCAGGTGGTGAACTCCAAGGAGCCAGAGATTACAAGGCGCGACAACACATAGAGTGAAGTATCATCTGATCCACGAGATAGTGCATCGAGAGACGTGATCGTCACGAAGATCACTCTTTGAGCACATGTTGTTTGACCCGTTTACAAAAGCTTTAACGGCTACAGTGTTTGAGGGTCATCTACAAAGCAATGGTCTATAAATCACCCACGTATAGACTAAGGCAAGTGGAGATTTCTTGTACACGGCTTTTATGCCCTAGTTTATTGTTTTGTACTATTTTATTGTACATCCCCTTTCGCTTTAGGACAAGTGAGAGATTGTTGAGGTTGATGCCCTAAAGTCTCGTGTTCTGTAGTTTGTAAACAGTTTGTACTAATGCTTGTATTGTATAATATTAATATTTACTTCACATCTTGTTTTTTGCTCAGTTGCATATTTTATTTGCTTTACCACAAACCAATTAAATAAAATCTGGTTATCTGTATGTAACTTAAGCATGTATGTAGACATACAGTGGATCATGTCTTGAGTGTAAACAAAATGGTCTTAGTATATTAGATAAAGGAGGGAAACCTTATCTGTAAACTACGGATGCGGCCTGCTTTGTGGAATGGTCACAAGTGTTGTGACTTGTCATAGATGTCTGATCCTGATCATTTCGTGTTGGGGACATACGAGCGAGGGCGTCCTATACAAGAGTTTGTGTAAAACCTGACCACGAGTGTTAGCGTCTATTATATAACACTGTTCATGATAGAGACTTCACTTCACTAGGATGACCATAGGTAACATGACCGGTGGTGTTGTCCCTGCTGCATTCACTTGTTCATGACTGATCGTGCTGCTGCAGCCGACGCGTTTGCTGGGTGATAGAGTACAGGTGGAGGTTCTTTCGCTGCTTCTGAGTTCTAAAGCTTGAAGAGGGTCTTCAACTGGTATGAGAACTCTTTCCCTTATTCTTTAGTGTTCAAAGGATGCCGTTAATTACTGTTTGTTTGCATAATTATATGTTAGATTGTATATGTTGTATTTCGGTCACGATGAAATCGGAAAGCTCTAAATGCGCTCATGGATGCTCTTCGTCAAGAGATCCTTCAAGATGCTCGAAAGTACAGTTGGGCCAATTTATCGTTTTTCCTCTATAGTTACATCTCACTCCTTAAGTACCACTGATTCCTCTAATGAACAATACAACATAGTCCAACTATGTGTGAACACCTCTCAGGTCAAGAGAAGGTACGTGGTGCCACATTGTTCAAGCCCTGGAATTAGCCCTTAAGGGACTATCTATCTACTTGCCTCTACCTCGTGGAAGGAGTGAATTTCATCTTGTGTAGCCGAGTTCCTAGCTCCCAAATCAGATGAATCCCCAAAGTGGTAGATTTGAATCTGTGACCTTGCCACTTGCACCATACAAATCAAAGGACCGCCCTCAATGGCAGGAGTTCCAACTCACTCAGGATTGAGGTCATGTTACCTATGGTCATCCTAATGAAGTGAAGTCTCTATCATGAACAGTGAAATAATGAGACATTAACACTTCGTGGTCAGGTCTTATACAAACTCTTTGTATAGGATGCCCCCGCTCGCATGCCCCTACACAAATGATCAAGATCAGACCATCTGTGATAAGTCACAACACTTGTAACCATTCCACAAAGCGGGTCACATCCGTTGCGTTACCAGGATAAGGTTTCCTCCTTTATCCATATACTACAAACCATTTTGGTTATCACTCAAGACATGATCTACTGGTATGTCACCACATACATGCTTAAGTTACATACAGATAATCAGAGATTTTATGTTTATTGGTTTGTGGTAAAGCAAATAAAACATACAACTGAGCAAAAACAAGATGTGAAGTAAATATCATATATTATACAATACAAGCGTTCGTACAAACTGTTTAGAAACTACAGGACACGATAATTTAGGGCATCAACCTGAACAGTTCATGACAGAGACTTCACTTCACTAGGATGACCATAGATAACATGACCTCAATCCTGAGTGAGTTGGGAACTCCTACCATTGAGGGTGATCCTTTGATTTGTATGGGAGCTGTCTCTTATACACATCTAGATGTGTATAAGAGACAGCACCACATCATGGAACATATCATCACTAGGTGTGTATGTCCCTCCCCCACCACATCATTGCATCCTTGTGCTTAGAATGCTCGTGCTCATCCCCTCCCTCCACCCTTCCACATTCAGCATGCTCGTGCTTAACATGCTCCACCCTTCCACATTCAGCATGCTCATGCTCATCATCGTTACCTCCACGATGATCATCACTATCACTTTTGGAACTACCTCCACTACTTGACCTACTGCTATTTTCAGCACTATCATCGTTGGCACCTTGACCATCGTAATATACGAGGCAAAGCCACCTTGCTCCTTCACTTGGCAATGTTCCTAGTTATCGATGCTGCTAAGATCTCGTATGTCCATGCATTACATATATTAAGAATAATAGTAATGTTAAATCAAACAACACGGTTATTATATTAAGCAAATTTACCTAGAATATTTGTGGAAATCCATGCAAAAAGTACTTCACGTCATAATTTTTATTTCTTCTCACCTTCGTCTTGTATAAACTAACCTTATCATTCAATGCAATCTTTAGGTCATCAAGTGTCCTCTGGTACCTAGCTTAGACTATTGTAATACTCCATGTTCTGAACATCATTAAATCACTTAAGTTCCACTACATTTTTCTGCTTGTTCTTTCCCATCAGTGCAACCTCTATGTAGTACACTAAGGTGATCTTCACAGCATCCTCATCATCTTTGAACTATAATTCATTGTATCTTTCTTCTAGTAGACTAATATGTAATGTGTCTTTCGTCACTCGATTACCAAAATACTCAATTGCAAGTTCATATGAATACTTCTCATTCTGATCAACTCGCATAGGGGATAGCCACAAACCAGTCATCAACAAAAAATCATTCTTCGAAAACATGATGACCTTTCCGCCAACAAAAAATCTCATCGAGTCAACTCTTGTGCTATTCACTTCTTTCAAAAAAAATTTGGTGAATAATTGGGTTATTAAACATCATGTCAATGTCTATAAATCGCCCAAAACTGTTCTCTTGAACATCTTTAACTGCCATAGGGTAAGCTTCTCCTTCACAGTCTTATTCGCATTAGCAATGTGGGCCAAACTCGTTACTTAACTGGGAAATCAATTGACTACAGGTATTCTAAAATGTGTTGACATATTAAATCACTCCTGCATGAAATAAAGATTCAACCAGTATTTCCTTCAGAAAAAAATTGTAAACGCAACATTTTGTTCAAGTCTCGCTAGAACCACTATCGCTAGACATTGTCTCAATAGTCTTGTTCTCTCTGGTATCGCTTTTGCGAGTCTCACTCTCTCTAGTGTCACTCGCTCTAGTGTCGCTCTCACAAGTCTCACTCTCTCTAGTGTCGTTCTCGCGTGTCATGCTATCTCTAGTGTCGCTCTCTCTGGTGTTGCTCACTCTAATCTTGCTCTCTAGTCTTGTTCTCGCCGGTTTCACTCTCACTTATCTCACTCACATTCTCTCTTTCTACTCGTCTCCAACCTCAGAACACATTGAAAATCAAAAAACAAACAAAAAACCATAGGTTCACAGTATTTTTAAACCTCAGAATGACCCACCATATCCCCATTACTGATCAATTTAAGACACAGTCGACACAAATTGAAATTACTTACTGATTGGATTCGATTTTCAGCAGCAGTGGAAAATTTTGCAAGCCCAAATAATGGATTTTAAACGCAACTAGATCGTCCGGAGATTGAATGCTTATGAGCGATACAAAGTCTTTACCTTTAAAGAGTTTTAGTTTTGGTTTTCAGTAAAAGGGTAAGAAGACAAAGAGGTAAGGACATTTATGTAATCTGGTGTGACGATGATGTCAGCAGAGGGTCAATTGACATTATTTTAAAAAAAAATAGGTCATTTGACATTTTGGGTCTAAAAAAGAGAGTCATTTGTACAAATTTCCCTAAGATTTTCGTGTACACCTAGCAGTATTGCATTGTCACCATTAAATAAAAGAGAACAACACTAACTAACTTGCAGATACCTTTGTATTTGTACTTATGATATGCATGTTAGTTTTTGTTATTTCTATATATATCTTTAAATCAATTTCGATTTTCCATCTCTTTTTTTTTTTTCGCCCATAAAGGTATTATTCATTCTCTGTCATTAGAAGGGTTGATATTTACTTTATTTACTTTATTTATTTTTTTTAATATGGAAACCTCTATTTGAAATTTATATATAGTATATATGAATTTGTTTAGATTATGTAATCTACGAAACGTAAATTTAATTTTTGTTTTTGTTTGCTTTGATTTTTCTATTAGTTTCAATTCATAAATCCCTTTTATGATTCAAGAGAAAGGGATATAGTTGTCAACTAAAAATATATTCATATAATATTTAATGATTTTAGAAAATTTTAAACGAAAAGTAGGTCTAGATATTTTCCAAAATCACGTTAAAAGATTGCATCTATCGAGTCATCTAATAATTTTTTAATCCTTGGACTCGCGAATTTTTTTGGTCAAACAAGAGTAGAGTTGGAACTTAACTCCCCAACTTATTCATGAACCGTTGAGCTGCATCTATATGTGACACGTGTAAGCTTTTCATTGTATTTTATTTTCCATTCAACAGAACTTTTGTTAAACAAAATTAAATGAAAAGACACCGCCAAAATAAAATAAAAATTAATTAAAATAAGAGAACATCTCTACATACAATGTAATCTATTGTGTTCAATGGGCGTGTAGCTTTGCCATTTGAAAAGGTTAAGATGATATTCTTTGTGGTTTGAAAATTTGGGGAAAATAGCCTATTGGAAGTTTGATATTGTAATTTTGACCCATTTTTGAAAAACAAGTTTTTTTTTTACCCTTTCATGATGAAAATGATGTAAGCATGGTAAATATTGGTTACTCTTATACTTCTTATTAAATTCTTATTTTCAATTTCAACCACAAAACTACCAAATTAATTCACATTCTCCACCTAAATTTATTCACAAAAAATTAATTTATCAAAAAACCATTAACAAAAAATTATTTACACAAAAAATTCCAATTACTATTAGGCCCCTTATTAGAGGAAAAATTAAAAGGATATTGTCCTTTTAGAAACTATTTAGGAAAATATTGTTGTTTTCAAACTATTTGTAAAAATATTGTTTTTTTTTTCTAAATAAGTCGAGGGTTGAAAATTCGACCTAGATGGGTCCAATTTTGAATCCTCGACCTTCCCCTTTCCCTTTACATTTGCACGTCGAACTTTGAACCCTCGACCTTGCCCTAACATTATTATTGAGTCTATTTAATTATCATTCCGGAGACCTTCCTCATAATTATTTGATGTGGAGAGAACGAAAGACCTTCCTCATTCCGAAGACCTTCCTCATTCCAGAGACCTTCCTCATTCGGAGACCTTCCTTCATAACATTCATATATTATTGATGTGTTTAAAAATAATTTGTGTATTGGGAGAGAACGAAAGAGAATAGTAAGAGAGAGAGCGAGATTTTGAGAGAGAGTGAGATTTGAGGAGAGCGAGATTTTGAGGATAGAGAGCGAGAGAGCAGAGAGCGAGTATTTGAGAGAGAGCGAGAGTGCAAGGATCGAGATTTGAGCGAGAGCGAGTCGAGATTCTTGAGCGATGAGAGCGGACGATTATCCGTACAATTTCTTTTTTTGTTTTTTATTACACATTCCCACCTTCTTCTTTCTTCTTCCTTTCTTTTTTTTTTTTTAATTTTCATTTTATAAAATAATTTTAAAAATATTTTTTTTATTATTAATTAAAAAAAAAAAAAAAAAAGAAAAAAAAAAACTCCATCAAAATCTTGCGGTACCAAATGTACAAAAGATATCCAAGATCATTATTAGTAAATTCTTTTAAACTATTGACCTCACTACTGTGAATTAAAATTTATGTTCTTTATATCAATAATACAGTCTTATTATAAACTTGCTATGTGAAGGTTTGAGTGTTGATTTATTTATTATTCCCCAAATTATTTTATCTAAATATGTAATTTGAATATGAAGTTTTTTTTCCATTGTAAATTTTGATATAATTGAACGTTTTTTCTCTCTAACTTTTAGATTTAGACTATTTGATGTTATTATTTATGTCCGAGTGACATTTAAAGCTCTATATCAAAATAATTACTATTCGACTAATATATAAAAAATTAATTTAAAAAAATAATATCTTCATAAAAATAAAAAATATAAATTAAATATATCCATTTATTATAAAAAAATACAAATTCAATGTTCCCATAGAGCGGACGTCGTCGATTTTGAGTACTGGTTGTCTGGGTCGGTCGACTTCGACTTGAGTTGCTCTGGTTCCTTCTTGATATTTGGTCTGTATGCCTCTGCAGGCACTTCATAATACTAATATTCATTATGGCTCTCCACGACCCCCCGACCATGTCCATGGCACGTAAGAGAGCGAAGGACCAGCTTCTGAGCATAAATGTCCTGAACCAAATGCTCGCTGCGAATCGTCATCGGACATTAACATCAATCATTTGACTACTGCGCTGCATCAGAGGGGAAAACTTCCAATTAATGTGCAACCTCATCAAACTCTCCTCTTCCTGAACAAGTCCTCTACGATTCTAGGGTGGTGAGAACAATAGGATATATCGTACATATATGAATTTCCTCCATATTAGCTTGGTTGTCATACATATAGCAAGAACTAACTTCATGGTTCAGATCTATATCTGCTACTTCATGGCAGTCTTACGGTGTTGTCTCGTTCTCCTTGTGATTATAAAACAATTATCATTTTTAAAATAATTTAAATTAAAATTAATTCGATGATATTGTGTATCTTACCACCATGACCTCCCTAGCCCTCACATCTCCAACGAGGACGTAGCGCCTTGTGATATTATGATATATCCAATGAATATATTCTTGAGTTGAATTTGTGTCAAAAATGTTCAAGAGAAACCTCCACTGCACTAAACCTTGCAACGATAGTAGCCATCGCACTACCAATGTGCAACTTTTTCGGACCCAATCTCCAGTCCTTAGTTAATATCATGCCAGTATGGTTCACGTATACAAGGCGATGGATTCTGCTGAAAACCGATATTCTCATCACCCTGTCAGGAGATGCCATCTCACAATGCTGAGAAACATATGAGAGGACCCATCGTCCGCCATATGTTTTGACCATTTCGTCACAAAAATTAGGCAAAGTATGCAAATAATTTTGTTACAAGCTGCCCAAAAACCTGAAACACCAAAATATTATATTATAGAGAATATTAAAGACAGAATACATTAAAAATGTGTATAAAAATAATCAATTAGGTTTAGTGTAATGTACCTGTTCAGGTTTAAGTTAGATCAAAATGTATCTAATACTGGCTTGACTACATGTTGGCTGTCCTAGTCACACAAAATTTGTCTCTCACCCTAAATTTTTTAAATTGATTAATTTAGATTTAAAATTAAACTAGATCAATGATATAAAAAAGTTAAATTTGAAATAAAACAATAACTGAGAACCGTAGGCTCGTCCAACTAACTGAGCGTCATTAAACATGTTGTAACTGTTGAGCCATTATTTGGAAATCGCTCCCAAGCATAGTTGCAAAAGTATGAGAGACCCAGCTATCTCTCGAACCTCAGATTCTTGATTGCTTGCCCAAGTTGTCTATACAACCAAGCCAAGCATGCTCCACCTCAGAATATTACCCATATGGGGTTTAGCTAACAGTGGCCAGGAACATCAGATGAATCAAAGATGACTTGATTTATCTGAAACAGTACTTCCAACCCGATCATATGTAATATATGCTCGCGCATATCTTATGACGGTTTCCTCGTCTGCATCATCTGTGAGCTCACGAAATTGTGTTCCTAACCATATTAAACTTAACCTCGATCCTTTAATCTTGTCGGCAGGTGGGGTCGCACCGAGGTACAGTTGACAAACTTCTAACCAGTCATCGTACATCACTCCGGTGACGAGCTCACCGTCAACAGGTAACCCCAACAACACTTCTATGTCTTGTAGAGTGATAGTGCACTCTCCAACAGACATATGGAATGTATGCGTCTCAGGCCTCCATCTCTCGACCAAGGCTGTGATCAGATGCCAGTCCAACTGAATAAATCCTAATCTGTCCACCCCATAGAATCCAGATGTGCGCAGTAGCGGTAGTATTCGAGGGTGGAGCAGGATAGTGCGCTGGAGAACTGTCTCTCGACGCCTGCAAGATATTTATCCAGTAGTACGATCTCACCATACAACAGATGATTGATGAATGGACTGGTCGTACAAAACATCGGGATCAATAGGTCCTGGGTTTAAAGCCATGATCTGTAAAAAAAATATATTTATTTCTCAATTAAAAAAATATTTATTTCTCAATTAGAAGAATAATGTACAACTTAATTAAAAGAATAATGTACAACTTTATAATAAAAAAAAATTGAATATATATATATATGCAGATGTGTGTGTTGAGTAGATGTATACATGCAGATGTATGTATCTGTGTGTATCTGAAGTGTTGCATCTTTGAAAACCAACATGTATTATTTGATATCTAATTATAGTTTTTCTAATTCTTTATAATGCAGATGAACATTGTTGATACACCTGGTACCAATGTCATTCTGGAGAGGCAACAACGCCTAACAGAGGAATTTGTGCCTCGTGCAGATTTGCTGCTTTTTGTCATCTCTGCTGATCACCCGCTGACTGAGAGTGAGGTATGATTCATTGAAGTAGTGTTTTTATTCATGTGACTTGCTACTTATGCCTTGTCGGGTTAACTACAAGGACCATTTAGTTATTTCCTAACACTTTTCGTTAGGGAGAAAATTATGGAGCAGGTGTTTTGAGGAGCCTGTACTTTTATACCTTTATAAGAAAAGTTCATGATTGGTCCTGGATTGTGAATGGCTTCTAGACATTTGACTAAAGTCACCTATGCCTTTTACTTTCAGGTTAATTTTCTCCGTTACACGCAGCAGTGGAAGAAGAAAGTGGTGTTCGTGCTGAATGACCTTTATCAAAATAGTCATGAGGTTTGTTTTATTTCTTTTTTCTTGGTGTACTTAGACTTACATAAAGTATATAAGCGTTAGATTCATTCTGAGCTTTGTTTTATCTTGTAATTTTTGTGCCTTGGTTGTAGCTGGAGGAAGCCCTATCCTTTGTCAAGGAAGATGCAGCAAAATTGTTTGTTGAATACTGAACATGTATTTGTATTTCCAGTATCTGCAAGATCTGCTCTGGATGAAGAACTTTCTGCTTCTCTGGAGAGTGGAGAAGTCTTATCACCCTCTAATTCTTATTGGAGAAGCAGTAGCTTCCACGAACTTGCAAATTTCTTGTACAGCTTCTTAGATGGGTCAACAGGTAATGGAATGGAAAGAATGAAGCTTAAACTCCAAACACCTGTTTCAATTGCGGAACGAAAGAGTCGAAACTCTTGGGAGACAAGACATACGTTTTGCCAAACATCATTAAATGAATTAGTTGATGGTGTAAGAAATTATGGAACAAAGATGGAAAACGAAAGTATTACTTGGGGAAGACAAGCTTTGTCACTGGTATGTATCCCAATCAAAATTTCTACTTTCCAATTATTCTTTCGACCGAAATGCAAGTTTTTTACATCTCTATTTATCGTCCCTGTGGTTTTGTGTAAAAATGCAGATTGATTCTACCCAATCACGTGTTATGAAGCTTGTAGAATCCACTCTACAACTATCAAATTTTGATATCGCTGCCTATTATGTCTTGAAAGGGGAAAAGACTACCACTCTATCAGCTACCTCGAAGATTCAAAACGACGTCATTTCCCCAGCACTAGTTGATGCATTGCATGTCTAGCATAATCACCATCAGCAAACTCTCTGTTGAATTCAACCATTCTTACTACCCAAAGTAACTATAACACTTCTAAATAATCAAAAACAAAAAAAAAAAAGGAGAGAGAAAGAATGGATATATAGGTGTGTGACTGAACTTAACTTTCAGTCTGTCAAACTGTGGAAAGGTAAATTTCTTCCCAGATTACAAATAATTGTAACAGAAAATAATTTGATATCGTTTTTAATGTTCCCATCCTTATTAATCTCTTCTTTTTAAACTATTGCAGAGGCTAACAATGAAAACAAGATTAGAAAATGAGCAATGACGAGTTACGAGTAGGTTGTACACATAAAGTTCTGCATAGAAGAAACAGAAGATAGTGATATTAATACCTGAGCAAAGGGGATGTTACAACCAAATCAATCTTCCTGGAAAGACCAGATGCATGAACATGCTTATGCAAATTATCAATCTGTAACAGTTGAAAGATGTCATATCATTAATTCTCTCCAGGAAAAAACGTGAACTCTTCTTTTATCTTCTTTACAACTTGCATATATATGTGTATAACACCCGTTTTTCAGCATTTCCAATTCTTTAATCTTTTCGTTGGTAATTGGTTGCGACAGATTTTTAACTACAAATAGGCTTGGCTTCTAATTATTTAATTTTCCAAAAATTTATAGAGTTGTGCATCCATCTTAGTATCAGGGTATAGTTTGAATCTCCTACTGTTTCTGCGTGAAGATTTTCTGAAGCTTTATTGATCCATCCATGCTGTTTTCTTGTTATATCTTGACCCCATAACTTCTCTGATCTTGTATAATTTATGTGGCTTTTAGAAACTTCTCCAAGACTATGAATCTTGGCTTCAATCAGGCAATGCTCATGAAGGAATAGTATACCAGGAGTTCTTGCAGAAGCTGTGGCCATCTATTGTTTTTCCGGCTACTCGGATGCATTTTGAGACCTATGAGTTGTTGAAAAAAGTAGATGTTCTAAGCCTGAAAGTAATTAAGAATTTCAGTCCAAGCGCTGCTTCCAAGTTGTTTGACCAAGAAATTCGTGAAGCGGTGAGAACTTCTTTCTAAGCCATGCTGGTCATTTTTAAGTGGGAAATTGGAAATTTACATAATCATTGATTATGCTCTTTCCTGTTCTCCAGCTGTAAAGACATGGATATGGTACAATGTTTAGAGCAGATATTTGGATATTGATTTTAGATGTGCCTGCATTTGTAAAAAACAACTTCCTTGCATAAAGTTTCCACATTAAGAACCGTTTTTAATTTATCAAAATAAAAAAATAAATATATTAAAAGGAATGAATGGTTGTCTTTAAGGTTTAACGTTCCTTTTTTTTTTTTTTTTTTTTGGTGCTTCCCATGAGTTCGGCAAACTCAGGAATATGTAGTTAAAAACTTAAAAACTTATTAGGGAAGAAATATTATTTTACCAAAAACTCCTTTGCCTTGTTTGTACAACGAATCGAGGAAAAATTCGAGAAAAGAAGTGAAATTGTTTAATGATGAGGCTAAGGAGTTAATCTATATCATAATTGCATTGAGCTACTGCTAGTTGAGATATAGTTGAGTTTGTAACTTTCATACTTTATCTGCGCTTGTACAACTAATTTGTTCTAAAATGCTCGAATGGGTCTTCATATGGTTAAGCAAGGACACTCGCTGCAACTACAAGCAATGAGTCTTCTTCATATTCAGCTCTCAGGGCTCTGTCTCCCCACCGCTCCTGCAATCTTGCCCCACCTTTTTTACTGCCGAAGCGGACCATCCCCACCATCTCTCTCGCCTTCAACTTCTCTTTCTTCGTCGCACCCCACAATTCATTTAACACACATTCAAATCGCCTTCTCATTTGTACAAAATATTTGGGTGCTATCTTTTTCTTTAGTTTCATTCTCTTATACTGCTTACGCCTTCCACAATCGTTCTTGTTTTTTTTATAGAACTTATTTTTAGTAGTAATTGAACCAAGTTGTGAAATTGTACAATGTTTTAGATTGTAGGAGTAAAAACATCAAATTTCTTTGGATTAGTAGATTTGACTCACCATTTCTTTTTAATGTGTTTATTTTATCGAAGTGTTTAGGAGATTTGACATGACTAATTTCAGTTCTTAATTGGATTAGTATACATTCATAACTATTACTACTCTTACTATATTGTCATAGAAGTAATGAAAAATCCGAAGGCTGTAAGTTGTTTGGCTAAGGTCTGAGTGAGGTTGGGAAAAAAGGAAAATTTAGTAGATAATGAGATAGAGGGAAAGAGGTGCTTGGCTGGGGTATTTTTGGTAGGTATTAGGATGGGGTGGGTATTGAAAAGCCTGTCTGGTGTGTGGAGAAAGGAAGAGATCATGGCTGTGGTTTTTGTGCGGATAAAAGAGGGTTGTTCGTTGGGAATCGTAAAGTAAGTGCAAGTAGGATAGCAGCACATTGAACAGGAGGTGCTGCGGGAGGGAGATTTGATAAAGGGCTTGAAAGAGAGGGAGGGCTTCTCTGTATTGTTACTATAGTCGTGCTTCTAGAGCTTTTCGTTGGCAATCGAAGGAAGAAGTGCTAAATGGGACACTATGCTGGAGGAAGACACTTTGTTTGAAGCTTCTTGAATACCTGAAGCTCTAGTACGTGTGTACTATAAAGAGAAGGCAAAGAAATGAGTGTTGATCAAAAAGAGAAAAAGCTCTCCGCACACGTTGTCTGAGAGTAAAAGAATGCATTTAAAGCAATGTATAACAATGTGTGAACTGCTTAGAAGTATATACAACAAAGTAATAAGGAAAAGGGGTAAAGATACACACAATTAGCACGATAACAGGGACTGCAGTGAAATTTAACAATATTATAGATATAGTTCAACAACTATTAGAGTTGCTTTAACTCGCTGCATTTTAGTGTATGCTACACTCATATTTTTACTAAAGGCCGAAGTGCTTTTTATTTCATCACTCAAAGATTATCTGACCATAATCTTTTCTTTTATTTACAATTTATTCATCATTTTCATGATTAGATGGATGCATGGCTTGGTAATAGGAGAAGAATATTGGTATTGAATAGAGAAGATATGATATCTTCAGCAGATCGGAATGCTTGGGCAGCTTATTTTACGAGACAGGGAATAAAAGTAGTATTTTCGAATGGGCAACTTGGAATGGTATCTAAACAAGCGATTTTCTTTCTGATCATATGGAGTTTGACATTGTAATAGTCGATAATGTTCTCATGTGGCAACTGTAGGGCACAATGAAGCTAGGGCGGTTGGCCAAGACATTAGCGGCAGATGTCAATGTCAAACGTGGAGCAAAAGGATTACTTCCTCGCGCGGTTAGTTACATGAGTTCACTAAATTCTAATGCTTAAGCTTGTTTTTAAAGTTTTTATGTCTATAATTCTTTCTATGCCAAATCATCTGCACATCATAAATGATTTTTGTTCTATTTTAATATAAACAGACGTGTAGAAGCTTCAAAAGACATTTAGCCTTAAGCCTGAGTGAATCATGCAAATATTTAAAGAGTATTTTGATCTCATGAAAATTTAAAGAGTACAAGTATCTCTCTTGGTGGGACTGAATATTTACTGCACTATTGCGTGGTAGTCAAATCATTTATGTTCACTGAGTTAACTCATTGCTTGATGAAAAACTGCCATGTTTCAGGTTGTTCTCATTTACCTGCTACAACGGTCTGTTTATAACTGTTGATGTGTGACACTAGCTTTTGCAAATCTTCAGGTATAGAATCACTTCAAAAGCGATACAAAGTTTATGCAAGCGGTCAATGTGGTCATATGTACGTTATCATATGCTGGTCAATAATTTCTCGTTTCTAGTTTTGTATTATTATTATTATTACTATTATTATTTTAGGTTTGAAGGATCTTGATTACTAGATAAGAAAATCTCTACCTCTCTTTACTCTCCTTTCTCCTTGTCTCAACCTTGGGTTAAGTTTAAGTTCTTTCTTTTGCCTATGGATGGAATTTTTGACTCAATACTCTATCTGTATGAAAAACAAGTACATATTTGCAGTCTAATAATAAATAATTCCTAGTAAATTGATGGTGACAGATTTGTTCAAAAGTTAGCACTCCAATTGTTCAACGGAGACAGTCATCAAGCAGATTTCCGCATCTTATCAGATTGTCGCAAAGGAAAGTTTGGTTGGACTGCTTTGGAGAGGCGTCCCAGATAATACTGTTGGATGATTGTTTCTTGGAGAATTTCAGCTTCTCTCTTATACAATTTGTATAAATGCTAAAGGCCACCTGGTGGAGAATTAGAATCTCATAAACAGATTCGTGATGCTTATTGCTTTCAACTTGCGGAGTTGCGGGAAGCACAAAACTGGAGGTCCTTGATCATGAATGGCAAGGAGTGTCACCAATATGTGTAGCCATTTTAATCATGTAATATATGTTTTTATATTACTCGTGTAACTAAAACGATCCTTTTGGTTAACCTACATTTGTATCCCAAATAAATTTCGTAGTACTTAACTATATATATCTTTGTCAGCTATTTTTGTGTTGCACATTGTACATCGTTTAGGCGTTTTATAATTCAGGCAAAAAAGATGGATATATTTTAATAGTAATGAATCAGAATTGGTACATCTTCCACATTTGTTTGGCAGAGTGAAGGGGAGCCTGGGAATATGCAAGGGATGTACTACTTTCTTTGGTTTCTCCTGTAAATGCAAAAATAAGAAATGAGGCAACATAACTTCATCTCTGAATCACTTTATTTGGGTAGGTTGGTAGAAGTACAATAAACGAGAATACATATACAAAAGTACTGTAATATGGACAGTACTCTTCTGCACAATTATCCGAAGAATGGTTAAGCAGCTACTGGAACCTTTAGGGACTCGAGTATCTTATCATCTAACTCAAACTTTATAGGCTTCTTGTCTCTACCAATCTTCACATACTCTTCAAATCGCTCCTTCAAATCTTCAGGAAGATTTGTGGTACCTTTCCACCCTAAAATATCCTGGGCTGCTCTTGGCTCCGCATAGAAATGCTGCAGAAAACAAAAGGTACGAATGTCATAGAGTTGACATTAAACCCTTTTTAGAGTATACTTTTATCCTCACTTATCTCAAAATTATGAATCTTCTATGTTTACCCTCAAAGCGCCAAAGAAACTATTCTATTTTACTTACCATATTCCTGAATGGAAAAGCTTTCTTTGCATCAACCCCAACTGCTTTTGGATCAAAATGCACAATGTCAACTGGACGGCCTGCTGCTTGAGCACATAGCTTGGCCATTCCATCAAGAGTCACGGCACGATCACTTACACAGTTGAATATGTTAGAATGTGCTTCATCTGGCTTTTCTACAGCCAGTGTCAACATAGAAGACAAGTCTCTGACATGTGCAATGTTTGTTAGCTGCATACCGGAGCCTGGAATTGGAACTGGTCTATTCCGGACGATTCCTGCATTGGCGTTTTATCAAGTCCATGAGCTCATTAATCAAAGTTAGAAATGTCTAAATACTTTACAAGTTTGTAAAGCTGTGTTCTCTTACTGTCAAAGAACCATTCTTCACAATCTTTGTTGTTGCCAGATCCAATCATGTATTGTGGGCGGAAGATAGCCCAGCTGCCAAAAACTTCTGCAATATATTTTTCAACGCCAACATGACCAGCATCAGCTTTAACAAGATCCTGTCATAGTAATGGTTTAGAATTATTAGCATTCTGTAAGTGTCTTTGGCTGAGAAAATGTATCTAAATCAAAATCTATTTATTATATATGGTGATAGAATCATATTGAAACTGTAATGTTTACCCCTTCAACATGGGGAGGCTCATCAGTTGGCTTATAAATTCCAGCACTACTGATAAATAGAAACTGCTTCACACCAGAGCTCTTTGCCCAATCAATAACAGGCCTGTGTCAAAATATAGGCCAAATGGTAGCTTAGATAGAATTTTAGCATGATTCTAGCTGATTTAAGGCTCAAATCTCCCTACTTACAGAAATCTCTGGAAAAAAAAAGAGCATAGTCTTCATGATTTGGTTTTTCAGGCATATGAATTCCATCCCCCATAAACAGAGAGATTTTGTTTTTAAAAGAAAAATTATGTTTATTGCCATGCTTAAAAGGTGGATTAATATATGTTACCATGCCTTGAAACCTAAGTTGAATTCATATTTTGCATATTTAATTATTTACGGGTTAGATTATAACCCTAGGATTTAGAAAAGTACACTATATAAACTCTTCAACCTTAGAAGTGTTACTATTCTATATTTTGTAATATTCTCTCTAATAAAATTGTTCTTCCTTTACTCCATAGACGTAGTTAACATACTATTAGTGAATCATGTAAATCTGTGTGTCGATTCTTTATTCTTTTACGTTTTCTACATTCTCTGATTATCGATTTCATAACAATATCAACAAAACAAGAAACCTATCAAATTCTGAACTGTAAAAATATAATTTAAAAAAAAAAATCCACCAGAAAGCATGAGAAAAAGTAGTAGAAATTCAGATTTAGCAGCAAATGATGAAGTCACAAACCTCACGGTATCTATGTCCTTGCCATTGTTATCTAATACCACATCAAATGATGCTCCTGCCACAACCTTCCCAATTTCTGCTGGATCTCCCCATACTGTCTTGCCTCCACCACTCACAATTTCCTAAACAACATCCCAAAAGAAAACACACAGATAAGGGATAATTAACCACCACTCATTTTGAGTTCCCCATATCAGAACAAAACTCCTTCAAAAAGAAAAGCTTTTAACCACTAACCGAGAATCTGTTGAATGGGGGTTTCTTCATCTTATCAGAACTCTCTTCACCGACAGTGAGAATTGTGACCTCATGGCCAGAACCCAGAAGCTGTTTAGCAAAATAGAAGCCAATGACTGCATGTCCACCACTGTTTGTGTTGACGATCAAGACCTTCTTCTTGTCAAGAGAGGTAGCCCTGACACTGAAGGAGCAGACATTGGAGGGTCTAAAAGAAGGGTAAGAGAGAAACGAATGGGAAATGGAGAGAGAAGATGAAAGAGGAGAAGGGTGAGAGATTGGAGAGAGTGAGAGAAGAGGAAAAGAAGGAGAAAGGGAAGATGGAAGATGGATGGAGGGCTTAGAAGAGAAGAGGGAAGATGAGGAAGCAAGAGCAGCCATGGAAGCAAAGAATTTTTGAGGTGGACTGTGGTGAGATGAGAACCTGCTCTTTTAGTTTACCAGATAGATGATATATGATCACGGCCAATCATTTTGCTATGCCCAATATACCACTTTGCAACTTTAAAGCTAGCTCCTTTATTTTATTCATGTTTTATCAAATTAAATTTTGTCAAAATTTCTGTTTGCAATTTTGAATATTAAGAATTTGGAGACAGTGGAGCATTTTGTTAGAAAAGGGGGAAAATCTCATTTTCTAAATTCTGCCTGTGAATTGTGATAGTAAATTATTTGTTTTCTTAAAAGAAAATTTTGAAAAATTAACCAAATGATAATAGTTAACATGTATTTCTCTTGAAATCGAAAGTTCAAATCATCATATTTTATATTAGTTGGATGAAAAAGATCTATTATCTTCTAATGATAAATAACAATCAGGATAATTAGCATGAAATGTATACTTGTTGGTAAAGAGTTAGTATACCATTAATCATTGCGTAAATTATTTAATTTTAGTTAGAATTCATGGCATTAAATTTCCACCATGTCGATAGTTTTATAAACAATTCCAGATTTTCATGAATTTGACATTAAAGTAAGAAGTGAATTAACATTTTTATCATATCGTAAAAAAAAAAAAAAAAGGAAAAACCAAGGTTAAATTATAAATTTGATCCCTAAGATCTGAATAAAGTTAGAGTTTAGTCTCAATGGTTTTAAAAGTTATAATTTAGTCTCGATGATTAGATAAAACCTTATATATAATCTCAATGGTTTGATAAAATTCTCATAACTAGGACTATTCCGAAATGTTTAACAAACTGTAGGCATTAAATCCCAATTATAAATCATAAGTGTTAGTAGAGTGAACAAAATCCAACATTGTTAAGGAATGGAATAATCATGGATATATAAGTAAGAACAATTATCTCCATTGGTATAAGAACTTTCTGAAGGAAACCAATGATGGTTTCGATGTGGAAGTGGAGATCGATTCCATTTTTTATTTTCACAACTTAAAAAATTACAGAACAACAACATAAAGATAAACATTTAAACTTAAAATTACAGCATGCAATTTAGGGGAAAAAATGGAAGAAGAATTTTACCTTTGAAGAACAGTTCACTTCATCCTTCTTATTCTGGATCATTAAAATTGAGCAGGAGGTGTAGCTCAATTCTTTGGAAGAGGGAAGGAAGAAGATTGAGAAGGGAAGAGAAAAAATATTCCTGAGAACTCCTTTTGGTAAAAAAAATTTCTTCAGAGAGCCAACAGAGAACATTTTTTAGATCCACAAAAAATGGGAGAAGACGAATGAAAACAATCCACCCAACCACTCCCCTTTGCACGTTTTTGTCAGAGAAATTAGAAAGAGGGAGTGGGAAAATTAAAATAATATGATAGTTTTGAAAACTATTTATAAAAATATTGTACTTTTGAAACCTTTTAAAAAAATATTGTTGTTTTTTTTTAATAGACCGAGGGTTGAAAATTCGACCTAGGTTGGTCGAATTTTCAACACTCGACCTTTACCTTTTTTTTTCTTCTTTTTAATAATTTAGATATTGAATGTTGAAAATTCGACCCACCTAGGTCAAATTTTCAACATTCGACCTTTGTGTATTCTTTTTTTAAAAAAAAAATCATTTTATAAAACAATTTCTAAAAATATTTTATTATTTTATTTAAACTCTAAAAAGAATAAATTAAAAAAAAAATAACATCTCATAAAAATAAAAAAGTATAAATTAAAATATCTCATTTATATAAAAATAATTACAAAAATCAATGTGTTCCACAAGGCGGACATCGTTAATTTCGAGCTAGTTATCATCGTCGACTTCGAATTTGAGGTTGCTCTGGTACCTCTGCAGGCACTTCATGATATAAATATTCATTATGCTCTCCACGACCCAAACCATGTCCATGCACGTATGAAGACGAAGAACCAGCCTCTGAGTCATAATGTCATGAACTAAATGCTGACATCATCATCATCGGACTAACATAATCAGTTTGACTCTGCGTCTGCATCATAGGGGGCAACTCTTCCACATTATGGGCACCTCATCAAACTCATCCTCTTCCCGTACAAGTCCTATACGTCTAGGAGTTGGTGGAGGAACAATAGGTATATCGTACATATAATGTATCTCCTCCATATAGCTTTGGTTGTCACTACATATAGCAAGAACCTGGTTCAAATCATTCGCAACATCACGGAGTCTACTGTTGTTTGATCTCTGTGAATTATAAAATAATTAGATAATATTTAAAATAAATTTAAATTAAAAATAATTAGATAATATTCATTCATTTACCAGATGACCCACAGCTGTTCCTGGACGAGTGATGTAGCACCTTGTGATATTATTATACCAATTAATGTAGTCTTGAATGACATCCCTGTCAAACTGTTCAATAGAAACCCCCACTGCAATAAACCTTGCACAATAGTGTCATCGCACTACCAAATGTGCAACTTTTTCGGACCAATTTACAGTTCTTAAGTCGATATCATGCAGTAGGGGTTCAGTATTACAAGGCGATGGGACATCCTGCTAAAAATCGAATTGTCTCATTACCCTGTCAGGAAGATGCCACTCACCAATGTGAAAACATATGAGATAACTCATCATCCGCCATATGTTTTGACCATTCATACAGAAATTGGGCAAAGTATGCTAATAATTTTGTACGACTCCCAAATAACCTGATTAGATAAAATAAAATATTATATTGGAGAACATTAAAGATAAATACAATAAAAATGTGTATAAAATAATCAATTAGATTCAGTGTAATGTACCTGATCAGGTTGAAGCAGATCAAACATGTATCAGTACTGCTGACTACATGTGTGGCTGTCCTAGTCATACAAAATTTGTCTCTCCACCTAAATTTTTAAATTGATAATTTAGAATCTAAATTAATAGATCAATGATATAAAAATAAAATTGAATTAAAATAACATACCGAGAACCGTAGGCTCGTCCAGCTAACTGAGCGTCATTAACATGTTGTAGCTGTGGAGCCATTATTGGAAATCGCTCCCAAGCCTATAATTGCAAAAGTATGAGAGGCCTAACTATCTCTCGAACCTCAGGTCTTATTGCTTTGCATAGTTGTCTATACAACCATGCTAAACATGGTCTACCCCACGAATACCGTCCCGCATCATAGAGGTTAGCTAATAGTGGCAGGAACATTAAGTAAATAAAATGACTTGATTTGTCGGAAAACAGACTTCCACCCATCATTTGTAGTATATATGCTCGCGCATATTTTATGATGATTTCCTCGTCTACATCATCTGTGAGCTCACGGAATTGTGTTCCCATATCAAACTTAACCTCGATCCTTTAATTTTGTCGGCAGGTGGGGTCACACTGAGGTACAGTTGACAAACTTATGACCAGTCATCGTACATCACTCCGGTGACCGGCTCACCATCAACAGGTAACCCCAACAACACTTCTATGTCTTGTAGAATGATAGTGCACTCTCCAACAGACATATGAAATGTATGCGTCTCAGGCCTCCATCTCTCGACCAAGGCTGTGATCAGATGCCAGTCCAATTGAATAAATCCCAATCGGGCAACCCATAGAATCCAGATGTGCGCAGTAGCGGCAGTATTCGAGGGTGGAGTGGGATAGTGCGTTGGAGAACTGCCTCTCGACGCCTGCAAGATATTTTTCCAGTAGTACGATCTCGTCATAGTACATATGATCGATGAATGAATTGGTCGTACAAAACATCGGGATCAACAGGTCCTGGGTTTAAAGCCATGATCTGAAAGGAAAAAAAAAATATTTATTTCTTAATTAGAAGAATAATGTACAACTTAATTAACTTAATTAAATAATGTACAACTTAATTAAAAGAATAATGTACGACTTTATAAATTATAATAAAAAAAAAATTGAATATATAATAAAAGTATCTACACTTAATTAAATATACATGATAAAAAGATTATTTATTTCTCAATTAAATAATGTACAACTTAATTAAAATAATAATGTACAACTTAATTAAAATAATAATGTACAACTTAATTAAAAGAATAATGTACAACTTAATTAAAATAATAATGTACAACTTAATTAAAAAAATAATGTACAACTTTATAAATTATAATAAAAAAAATTGAATATACAATAAAAGTATCTACACTTAATTAAATATATATGATAAAAAGATTATTTATTTCTCAATTAAAAGAATAATGTATAACTTTATAGATTACAATAAAAAATTGAATATACAATAAATTATAATAAAAAATTGAATATACAATAAAATGAATATATATAATAAAATATTTATTTTTTAATCCTAACTATCTGGAGCCCGTCTTAGTAACGAAGAACACTTCCTTCGATTATGGCCTAACTGATTACAAAATCCACATCGTTGTCGAGTGACTGGTTCTGTCCAATTCATCTCGTTGTGATAACGTGAATTTTTTGGTCTACTAGGTTTTCTCAAACAACGATGGATCAGGATTAAGACGGGTATATTAGGGTGGCGTGATCTAGTAATCTTCATGCGGTACAGGTTGAAATTGATGAGAGTAACATTCAACATACATTGACAATTTATAGTAGTCATCAAATAAAGTCTTTGTAGTCATGTTAAAATATGAGCAAACGGTCATAAAATACGAGCATGGAATGCTGAATATTTGCCACATGACTATAACGTCCGATCTTCACATGAAACACACCTTCATACCGATCGTATGATTGTACTTCATGTTTACTAGATCTTGCAGCTCATTTATTTATTTTCTCGTGTGCGTACCTGGATTTTTACTCCACTTAGTATTATAAAATATGCTTGAAATAAATTGTTAATAACATATAATATATATATATATAAAAATAATATTACCGGAGTGTTATTTATCTTGACGCTCTAATGCATCTCTTATTTCTTCTCTTCTTTTCTCGAAATAATTCACGCATTTGAAGAATGTTATCTGAGAAAGAGCATTTATAGGCAACATTCGAGCTCCTTTGAGGACTCCATTTATGCACTCTGATAGATTTGTCGTCATCCACCCATATCTAAAATCCTCCATCATGTGCTTGAGTCCATTCCTCTAAACTAATGTTGTCAAAAACACTCAGATAGCTCCAATTTATTCCTTTGTTATCTTCAATTGCTTTATTGAACTTCGAATTTGAAACTGACACCCGACACGATAAACATAATTTTTCAATGTATTAAATATGTACTTTTTATTAAAGTTGCTGACGATATGTCATAAACAGAAACGATGGTGACATTTTGGTCCCGTTCAACCATTTGCTGGATTGTTCACTGCTGCGATTTTGCCAGCATGTCAATTTGAAATTAAACACACCTCTTCGTGTGTTACAATTTCTCTCAGGTGTTTCAGGAACTATCCCTATGAGTTTGCGGACTCTTCATCAGCAATGGAAATACAAGTGGAAGAAGATGGCCGTTCGAGTCAACTGATGTAGCAATCAGCAATTTTTCTCGATATTTGTCGTACAAATGTGTACCATCTATCTGAATTATCGACCGACATTTATTAAAAGCTTCTATACAAGGACTAAATGCCCAAAATGCAGAAGTTAGGATAACATGGCCTTCAGTAAGCGTTTCTTTCACTCTCCACTCTACACGTGTTCTGGGATTGGTCTGCTTAACCATATACAACCACCTGAGTAATAATTTATAAGACTCATCCCAATCATCAAACACTTTAGCCAACACTTTTCTTTTGCCCTCCCATACCCTATGGTAAGGAACATGATATCCAAAATTTGATTTGATATCGGACTGCAGTTGTGCCACACTGATAGATGGTTTTTCTCTTACGGCTTCACAGAACTCTAATGCAATCATTGATGAATCCAATTGCACATGACTTTGACTCAGTTCTGAATAAAAACATGTATGCTGCTCACCGTACTTAGTGATCTCGAATAAGTCATGTGATTTTTTCTTTATTGCACGAAGTCTCCACTTGCAACCTTCCTCCCACTTCTTACACCGAATTGTCCAAATCGTCGGTGTCGATTCAACAACCTCATATGGTGCATGACATCTTATTGCAAAACATTTGACTGCGTGTTGTAGCATTTTTTTTTGTCTTGACAAATCATCCCTTTATACAATTGAGTATTGTCAATGTCCACAGGGGTTATAATTGGGTCATGTTCTTGAATGCTATCCAGTACATTCATATCCAAATCGTTGAATGTATCTGAAAGTAACTCATGTTCACGATCATCGAAATCCAACTCTTCAAATTCATCATCCGTTTCAGTTCTGAAGTCTCTATACAGGTTGTTAGCTGTCATATCTTCATTATCACATGGCGATGCAGCTGACTTCGGATCAGGATCAATACATTCAGTTGGATCGACTAAATGATGTATTCAAATTTATATCCACCCCTATCCTATTTATATTTACATACAAATGCACTAAATTCAGTAGTGACATTGATTGAGAACATCAAGTTCATAGCTTGTGCATTCGAAATAGGGAATGACATAAACCTTATTGATCCTGATGGTTCTAGGTTAGGATGTCTATATATTATTTCTATTTGATTTGTTCTCATATCTACACTAAGTGACATCCCAACCATTTCAATGAATTGTTCAAATATAATTCCACTGTTCACATTTATGCTAAAACTCCCACTTAGTGGTTGGTCATAGTCAACTCCACCAATACCATCAATCATATTACCATTTGTAAACAACAAAAATCCCAAGCATTTGCCCGCCATTTTCTAAAAAAAAAAAAAAAGACAAACAATACATTACTAATTGTTCTACTAATTATCAAACTTAAACAAAAACAAACCACAATAAAAATCACAAATAAGAAAATATATATAGAAATATAAGAATTTATGGGTAAAAAAATATTAAACTTTTGTATTTAAACTAAAATATTAAAAATTTTTTAAAAAAATCACAATAATTTTGTATTATACTTTTTATAGAAGTATATTAAAAAATCACAATAATTTTTGTATTAAAACTAAAAATATTAAAACTTTTAATTTATAAACATCATCTTTTTAAGTTTTATGAAAATCAACTTTTAAACATAACAATAAATTAAACTTTTTATAAATATTTTTATAAACTTTTTTAAAAACTATTTTTTCAAAATTTAATACAAATAAAAAAAATAATATTCAAGTTAAACTTTTTCAAACTATTTTATACTATATTTTTCAAAGTTAATACTAGAAAAATCAAATATCATAAGAAAATATATTTCAAAAAATCATAATAATTTTGTATTAAACTAAAAATATTAAAGTTTTAAGCTATAAACATCAACTTGAGGTAAACTTGTTTAAAAACTATTTTTTCAAATTTAATAAAAAAAAATAAAATTAAATTAACTTTTTCAAACTATTTAAACTATATTTTTCAAAGTTAATACTAGAAAAATCAAATATCATAAGAAAATATATTTCAAAAAAATCATAATATTTTGTATTAAACTAAAAATCAACTATTTTAAACTATAGTTTATTTAAGTATATTTCTTACAATAAACTATACTTAAATACAAATAAAAACAAACAAAATATAAATAAGATTAACATGTTTGTATAACATCCCAACCATAAGATTAATACTAATAACAACTACTAAGATTAACACTAATAGAGAAAAAACTACTAACATTAATATATAAATATTATTGAATTCAATATGATAGATCTATTAAATATAATAAAACTAGTAATAAATAAATAGTAAACTCACAAACTTAACTTACCTTTTTGTTCTTTGTTTTCCCAAACAGCAACAAAAACTATAAAAAATATATATAATGTATAGATGAGAATAGAAACAAAATGTATAGTTCTTTAAAAAAAAATGAAATTTTGTATAGTAAAAGGTACAAACCTCACAATTTAATGGACGAATGGGAGAAGAAGAAGATTTGCTGAAGGCAGTGAGAATGAGAGAATGAAGGCAGTGAGGAGAAAATGGGAGGATGATCTTAAAGGTTGAAAGGCAGTGAGGAGAAAAGACAGTGAGGAGAAATGAGGAAACGAAAGCAGTGTGAGAAAATGAGAAGAGACGGTGGGGTTATAAGCTAAATGGTCGAGTTTTCAAAACTCGACCCACGGGTTGGGAAAGCAGTGTAGGATGGGATGAGACGCTGACACGCTGTAGAGATTCAGATTCGTTTTAAAGGAGGTCGACGATTCAAATCACTCTGATGCGCGCTGCAGAGATTCGGATTCTTAGCTAAGCAATCGTGTAGGAGTTTGCGGACGATCGTGTAGTGAGGAAAGAGAGCTCTCGAGAGGCCATCGCAGCGTGCCGCTCATCGTGTACTTCCACTATGCGATCGTGTAGTAAAGTTTAGCGATCGTGTAGCATTTGGTATACGATCGTATAGTAAAAGGTATGTGATCGTATAGGTTTTGAGAAGGCGGTCGTCTAATTGTAATAGCTAAGCGATCGTGTAGTAGGGAAAGAGAGCTCTCGAGAGGCCATTGCAGCGTGCAACTCATCGTGTACTTCCACTATGCGATCGTGTAGTGAGGAAAGAGAGCTCTCAAGAGGCCATCGCAGCGTGTCGCTCATCCTATACTTCCACTAGGCGAGCGTGTAGTATAGCTTAACGATCGTGTAGTAAAGCTTAGCGATCGTGTAGCACTGGTACACGATCGTATAGTAAAAGGTAGGCGTTCGTATAGGTTTTGAGAAGGCCATCGTCTATTTGTAATAGCTAAGCGATCGTGTAGGAGTTTGTGGGCGATCGTGTAATGAGGAAAGAGAGCTCTCGAGAGTGGGAGTTCGAAAGACGCTGTCGTGGAAAGGCCATCGCAACGTGTCGCTCATCGTCTATTTCCACTAGACGATCGTGTAGCATTTGGTATACGATCGTATAGTAAAAGGTATGCGATCGTATAGGTTCTGAGAAGGCGATCGTGTAATAGTAATAGTTAACCGATCGTATAGGAGTTTGTGGCCGATCGCAGAGGATTTAGTAAGCGATCATTTAGTCATACTGAGTGATCGTGGAGAGATTGTAAATGATCGTTTAGTTTCTAATAAAGAAGTTATTCATCGTTCACTTGTTCTTTCCGGAAGCTTGCACCTATTATTACGTTAATAAAGAATTACCAAACGATCGCATAGTAATTTTACTAAACGATTGTGTGCGATCGTGTATATAATTACTAAACGATTCTTTAATTTTCTTTAGGTCGAGGATTTGTTCTATAATTTTCTAGAGGTCGAGGGTTGAACCCTCGACCCGACCTCTTTCAAATTTTCTCATCTTCCCTTACAAATCTTCTTTAGTTTTCGACAGGTCGAGGGCTGAACCCTCGTCCCCTTCTCAATTTCCTTTAGATCGAGGGTCAAACCCTTGATCTCTTCTTTAATTTTCGAGAGGACGAGGGTCAAACTCTCAATCTCTTCTTTAACCCTCGACAAAATATTTTAAACTAAATCCCCGCCTCGAAATCTCCAAAACAACCATAGATTTCTAAATAGTTTCAAAACCACTATATTTCCCTAAATTGTTTTCCTAATCACAATATTATAAAAAAAATCTCCAGAGGGAGTTGTAACTCCCTCTCTTTAATTAAATTAAAAATAATAATAATTTAATTTAATTAATTATATATACATACTATATGTTATTCAAATATAACATATAACCTATAGTTTTATGTTGTATCAAATACAATATAACATATAGTTTTATTTTCTCTCAACTACGCATGACATTTAATATAAATCATATTTATATAAATTCAATTATATGAATCTCATCCATATAATCAATATTTGAATCATAATCAAATATTTAATTCCTCTAAACTATTTATGATATTTAATTAAATCATATTTATATTAAATTTAATTATATGAATCTCATTCACATAATTAGTATTTGAATCATATTCAAATTCCTCTAAAAATACTTTATATTATAATGTATCAAATATATTATATTAATTATATCACATATAATTAATTCCCTCAATTAATTTAAATAATTCAAATCCAAGATTAATTCTTAATTAAATCCTTGTTGAGCTATAAAGGGGACCTTATGGACCTATAAATTAAAGCTCCAATGGTACTTGGATAATTAATTAAACTCTTTAATTAAATTACCCAGCTTTTATTAATTGTCGGTCATTCCACTAAAGACCGACAACTGCACTCTTCGCACTAGAAATATATTTATGTGTCTATTGGATATAACCAATCAACAGTGCGATGACCTTTCACAAATTTCTCGTAAGTACAGCTAGGCAAAAATTATCGTTTTCCCCTGTAGTTACATCTAACTCATTAAGTACCATTAATTCCTCTAATGAGCAATAAGTTATAGTCCAATTATGACTAAGTCTCTCTCGGGCCAAGAGAGGATGTGGCTACATTATTCAAGCCCTGGAATCATCCCTTAAAGGAGCAATTTATCTACTTACCTCGACGTCAAAGAATGAGTAAATTTTGTCTTGTGCAGGTGCAACTGTATTCCCAGTTCTCCAATCAGACGAATCCCCAAAATGGTAGGCTTATTGAGTTGGCAATCTGGCCACCCTCACCTATACAAATCAAAGGACTGCTTTCATGAGTAAGAGTTCACAAATCACTCAAGATTCAGGTCATGTCACCTATGGTCATCTTGGTGAAATGTAAGTCTCTACTATTAACGGTATTATATAATGAGACAAACTATTTCTTGGTTCGGTCTTATATAAACTTTTTGTATAGGATACACTCGCTCACATGTCTGCACATGAATGATCTGGATCAAATCATTTATAACACTTTACAACACTTGTAAGATCTACAAAGCGGGCCGTATCCGTAGTGTCACCAAGATAAGGTACCCAGCCTTATCCATGACTGTTTAGGTTATTATTTAAACAAGATCCACCTGTATGTCTCTACATACTTGTTTAAATTACATAAAATAATCTAAGATCTTAGTTTATTGGATTGAGTGTATGTTCATAAATAACAATATTTTATTAATAATAATTTGTTTATACAATGTTTACAAACTATGAGAATATAAGGGATTTAGGACACTAATCTCAACACTTTCGAGGTGGTTCCAAAAGCAAAGCCACGAGGGTAGAGGTCCCTTGTACTTATCAATGACCAAATTTTAACTTTCTCCAAACATAAAAACCAAATTTATAATCTAACAAATAATTTAATAAAACATAAAAAAAATCAAAATATCACTAATATGAATATATTTAATAAATAATAAATATTAACTTGTTAATTTATTTACCAATTAAATATTCTTTTGTATATTTTATTTTCTATAACTTTTCTAAAAATATTCATATTATTGAGATTTTGTTTATATTTTCAATTAAATCACTTTAAAATGGCAAAGACATTTTAAACCTAATAAGAGTATGTTTTGTCACGTGATAATATTTTATTGAACTATATTTAGAATGCATCAAAATAAGTATCCAAAATTTTCTGTATCTTATTATTTTAAAAATAATAATGCAGACGAACATATTAATTAAAGAGAGAATATGGTTAAATTATGATAAAAATGGTTAGTTTCTCTCTCTAAAAAAAAAAAAGAAAAAGAGAAAAAAGAAAAAAAAAAGAAAAAGAGAAAAAAGAAAAAAAAAAGGTGAGCTTTCCGACCCGTTCTGATTTAAATAAGCGGTGGTAAAGGAGCTGAGGGAAAAGCTGCTTCTTCTTGTAGTTCTAGTTTCTGTTCATAAAAGCCAACTTGTTTTAGAAATCGCATAAAAATTAAATAAATTGAAATTAATAATTCGCACAGATAGATTCGGAACGTTGGTTTTGGGTTTTCTCTCTTATTTAAATCTTCAGAATCTGCTTAAAGAAAGCCTCTTTTTTCAACACTAGCCGTTGCATCCTTCTTTTCCCCCCTCATCTTCTTCCTCTTGGCTCTTACCTCATCCTATAGTCATGGCAACCTCTGTGGATTCTCCTTCTTCTTCACATCCCAACCAGGTTCTTCTTCTCTTTCTCTGTTTCCACTTAACAACTAGAGTGGACTCATGTGCTCTGTTTTTGGGTCTTATTCATTTTCAGCTAATTTCTTTCAGGGATCCACCAGCTTCATGGCTTCGCCGTCTTTGTCCAGTCCCGCTTCCGATAAGCGTTTCTGGAGCTCCCTTCGAGGTCGAGTCGACTCGCTTCTTCAGGAACGAATTGCCAAATCTTCAAATCTGGATCCTTCCATGCCCGACCAATTCGCAGTGAGTGCCTTTTCTCTTTGAGAAATAACTTCTTTTACCAACTGAAATAAAATTGGTGGGTTTTGTTATAATTGTTAGGGCAAATCGGAAAGGGCAAAGAGATTGAAGGAAGATTCCCTGCTTTTGCTTAGAGGTTTTGACTCTGTTGGCTATACTCTGTCTCAGCTTTCCAACAATTTGGATAACGCCTTGCAGGTGCCACTCTTCTCCGTGTTCTATATAGAAAATTTGCATTTTCAAATTCAATAAACCAGATTTTTGTTAAATGCTGCTATTGAAATGAAACCCACAAACAAAGATTTGATTTTGAGGTCTGATTCAGGGTGCTAGGGATCTGGTCAAAGCACCAACCTTGATGGAGATCTTTCAAAACAACCTCAGAAACTCAGAGGTTGAGGAAGATGATTCCAAAAGGAAAGAGCATGAGTTGGTGGAGCCAAAGCAAGCAACAAAGAGAAAATTTGATGACAGTCATTGTTCAGAAGAGTCGGAGGTTAATTTAGAGAAAGAAAACCAGGAAAACCCTAAAGACAAGCTTAAAAAGGCCAAGAATGTTGGTTCTCTAATTCTCTGATCCTTTCATCTATCTTTGAATATATATGTGTGTGTATATATCAGCAGCTAAGATAACCAACTTTTTATGTAATATTAACATTTTGGCCTGTGTTTCTCCAGCTTGCAGTTGCAATGGCAACAAAATCAGCATCTCTAGCAAAAGAATTAAAATCATTAAAATCCAACTTATGTTTTATGCAAGAGCGATGTGCCATACTTGAGGAAGAGAATAGGAGACTTCGAGACGGATTTTCCAGAGGGGTCAGACCAGAAGAAGATGATCTGGTTAGACTTCAAATGGAGGCACTACTTGCTGAGAAATCCAGATTAGCAAATGAAAATGCAAACTTGACAAGGGAAAATCAATGCCTTCATCAGCTTGTGGAGTATCACCAGCTCACATCCCAAGATCTTTCTTTATCATATGAGGAAGTCATCCAAGGTATGTGCTTGGACTTCTCGTCACCACCACCAGCCATTGCTGAGGGAGATGAAGAAGAACAAGAACAAAGTGATTGTATTCACAAAGAAATCACTAGAACACCTAGAGCTGATCTTTTTAGCTTTTCTACCTCTCTTGATGAGCTCCACCAAGAAGAGTAGAGGTCATTTTGGACCAGAAGATGCAGTTTCGCTCTTCGTTGATCTCATTTACTTTCCTGTAACCTTAATCTTCACTGCATTTGTTCAGAAATAAATCTACGGTTATACCATTTTCTGCACACTATGACTATCTAATCTCTACTTTATCGAACCAAAGCTTCAAGTATTTCTTGACTTCCGTGATGGGGTAGGATATGACAATAATCTTTCTACCCATGCTACAAGCTTTCTGACATTTATGTAACTCAGGTATGGTATATCATATATGTTGTTTACAAGAGGAGGGGCAAATCAAGTCAGTCTGAGCTGAGCCAAGAGCTTAGTCTCGAAGTAGCTCTGATTTGTTGTTTGATATTAGATTATTGTGTTGAAGAAATTGGCACAAAAAGAAAGAGATGATCACTAGGTAGAAAGAAAATTTTATTACGAAAGTACAAATATGGACATTTTTTAGAGAGCATGTTCTACTCTCTCAATATTCACCTACTCACTTTTTCATCTAACTTTCCAGCATTGCTTCTTTCTTCCTCTACCTACAAATGGCGTAAGATCCTCGGGGCCATATAAGTAACCTAAATATTTCTATGACTTTATCCTTATCTAAAGAAATTATCTAGAATTCCTTAGATCCTAAAGAATTGCTAAAATGTTTACATAGATAATTCAAGAAGCTTTTAGGATAGTTAATATTACCTTCTTACTTTAATATATATTGAACAAAGATGTTTTATATGGGCGAGGGTGATCCCGTTTTAACAACCTCCAAAACATATCATAACTGAAAAAACAAGATTAGAGTCAGTCTTAAACACATACATTATACATAACAGCTCAACAAAGGAAGAGGAGGGACGAGCTCCTCACAAGTTAAAAGAAGAGATGGTCTTTACAAATGCAATATTTTCAGCTCTTTTCACTTTGTTTTGTAATTTTCTTTCTCTTCCCTGCAGAAGGCTTGGCTTGACGACCTATGCCTGGAGCATAGCATCACGAATTGCTTGAGAAGAAGCATCGACAGCCGTTTCAGTAACTTTTGTGAGATTGGAGACTAAGATCACATCATTTTCTGCAGCACTTCAGAAAAATTTCTATTCCCTTTCTCATACTACACAATCAAACCAAGAGAAACCCTGAATCAATCATCTTTAGGATTGAAATCAAACATATTCAGAGAAAAGGTACATACTGCTTCAACTTTACAAAGAGTTGTGTCCCAACTTCTGAGTAAGCTGATGGTTTTCGTCCATCAAGACTTGGACCTGGTATAAATTAAGAAGGTACTTGTTTATAGAAATAATGAGAATTATAAATATGTAAAATAACGAAATCAACCTTTTTCTGGGATTCAAAATATAAGTTCTTGTATCTGACATCTGTTGGTGATAAGCCTTCATTCAGCAATGGATTCTCATCATACTGTTGAAAATGAACAACCAATTAAATGAAAATCGTAAATGAATTTTACATATCATGTCAATTCATAAGCTTTGACACCTTAGCTTTCCATGCATTTATGGTTTCTTTTTTAGTTTCAAGTAGTTTAACTACATGATCAATTTTTTCCTGCAAATTTTGTTCACCCGAGTCTGGTTCATCCAATTGCTTTCTGCCCTCAGCTGGTGGCTCATCTTCACTTTCACTCTCACTAATAGGTATTTCTTCAACCACAGGTTCTATACTGTGATTTTCATACGACAGACCGATATTTTGAATCCGTTCAGACCGTCGAATCACAGGAGGATAGAACTTCTTTGCCCTCTTATTTGAGGAAGAGGAAAAAGTTGATTTTGTTCTCAAGTGCAGTTGTGATCTTGTTTTCTCGATGGATCGATTGGCTTGTCTAGGAGTTGGAAGTCCTAGCTCCATTTGCAATTTAGGATGGATTTTGTGCCTTTGAATACGAAGTTGTTTGATTTCCCTAGCAAAGTTAGAATCAAACTGACTGCATCAAACCAACATAAACATAAGAAAAAGGTAAAACATGGGGGAAAAAAGACAAAGAAATATCCCTGAGATTATAAAAATAATTTTCCAACTAGTTCATGCCCACTAGAATATAAATGCCGAGGATAAAAGAAACTCCTTGACCTCACATAACAGTATAACACACTGTTAGTTGAGACTGATTCAAAGCTCCCCACTTTTCTTTCTCACATTCATTACTTCATTCTTTTCAAACTCAAAAACACCTCCTACTTGCATTGTATGTCAAAGATTCAGGAACTTAACTATCCCTGTCAGCAAAATGCTAAAACAAAAAAAACTTTTTTGCTTGTAAAAATTGAAACAACACCATTTCATCACAAATAGATTAATAGACTAAAGGAACAACTTTATAGATCTTCTGCAGTGTACATGCACCAAGTTGAAACTAGAAATAAGGTGAATACAAAACTCGTAAAGCAGAAACTTCCCAGAAACCCCATAAACTTGTTCAGGAAACACAAAGGTAAAACAATGAAAATCAATGCTAGAACTTAAAATTAGAAGCAGAAGAAGAAGAAGAAGAAGAAGAAAAAGAATGAAGCACCTCTTAAGTTGAAGAAGCAGAAGCAGAAATAGAAGCAGAAGTAGAAGTAGAAGTTGAAGCAGAAGCAGAAGGTTGAAGAGGTGAGTGTGGCGAGAAGAAGGTGGTGATAGTGATGGTAAATATTAGGTGACACTGTCTTTTCACTAGACCCTCTCTTACTCTATTTTCTGATCTCTACTCATCGTTAGACGAACTAAACTCTTCAACCAAGAAAAGGATGTATTCAGAAAAATAAATAAACTAACAAATTAAATTCAAAGTGTATAGCTTTAAAATCATTTTTTGGAAGTTGAATGTCCAATCCATTCACAAAATTGCATTGGAAAGAGGGGAGCATTCTTTTTTAAGAAAAAAAGAAACTTCAATAACACCCCTATACCAAGTTACTAACGGGACCAAAATACAAGTCACAATTAGTGAATTAATTACATCAACCACCCAAAAAATAAAATTAGGGATATTAAATCTTCTAATTAGAAAACACAGTAAAGCTAAAATAACACTAGAAACCATACATGTGTAACATAATGCGCAACTTGATTCTTGACACGAAGGTAAAAAGAGAAAGATACGATTCTCAACCTCCTCGTCAAAACACATAGTTCATCATCTGTACTCTTCATCTTAGTAAAGTTCGTTGAGCGGTTGTTATTTAGATTCACCACCTCTTGACCATCAAATTCTTGTTAATGTGTGATGCATTACATTGCAACATTAACTAAACATAAAATGCACTCACAATTGCCATCTAATTTTTTTAAAATCTATTTTACCATTACTTTAAGCAGGAAATTGAACCAAAGTTCCGGTGTTTGGGGTAAGGAATAGAGCTGTAAAATTTAAGGGGGTGTTTGGTGCTACTGTAAAAACTATTTCAAAACCTTAAATTAGCTATAGTCAACACTATTTCAAAACTCTCATTTGCTACCGTATTTGCTATTTACTATAGTTTTTACTATTTTACCTTCATCATTTTTTTTTATTATTTGCTAAAGTGTTTATTATTTCTTTCTCGAACTAAAACAGTTTACATCCAAAATAAATACTATTATAATTCAAACTAAAATAATTTACACCCCAAATACAAACTATCATAACCCAACTATAATAACCTAAGATATAATAACTAACTCATTGTTTCAAATGTCTCCTAAAAAGTTTGTGAACTCCATGACCCACAATGTAAAAAGTTAATAAAATAGTTTTGAGAAATGGTAGAATATGTTTGAAAAGGGGAGTTGATTTTGAAAAATATCTATTTGTAGGATTTTTTTGAAAAATGTCTAAATATTTACATGGGTGTTTATTCATCTGTTATTTTCTTCTTACTTTGCCCTCCACCTATCCTGTAGTGCACGTGTACGAGTAGATCATCTCCTTTGTTTTTTTTTTTTTTTTTTTGCTTGATTTTAAAATAAATTCTCTAGTATTTTTTTTTTTGTTTGTTTCAGAATAGATTTAGACTTGAAAACATATATTATTTTTTTATTAATTTAAAATCTGAATATTATATATTTGAATTAATCTTAATTTATCGACAAAAAAAATTATTAATGCATAAGAGAAACAACATAAACCTCTCTTGATGGAGTTTCGATGATGTCCCTCCTTCCGATCTATTACTTTTCTCTTCTTAGATCCTCTCACTCTTGTCTCCTATATGCATTCTACCTCTAAATTTGTATTTTCATAGACCAAATATTGATTGTGACGATGAAGAACTATTATGGAAGAGGAATGAAAGTAACTGCATTTGTAGAAATAGGAATGAGACAAAAGTGGAACAAAGTATAGATTTTAGCTCATTTTGATTAAAAGGTATTTTTACTTTTTTCTCTTTTGACCATATGTATATGTATATTATTACACCCTATTTAAACATGATCCAATGCTTAAAATTTTGAAAAAAAATTGGGACGAGACAAAAGTGGAAACAAAGTATAGATTTTAGGCTTATTTTGATGAAAGGTGTTTGTATTTTTTCTCTTTTGACTATAGGTATTTGTATATTATTACACTGTATTTGAAACATAATCCAATGCTTAAAATTTCATATTTCAAATTAATTTTTTTAATTTTAAATTTGATTAATAAAATATCAGCTTTAACTTTTTTATTCATGAATTTTCATTGGAAAATTTTCATTAAAATCTTGAATTAAAAGATATGGAAAAATTAAAGTTAATGTTCACATTTAGACCGTCATAGTAATATATATATATATTATATAATATATATATTATATATATATATATTTCCTTTTTCGAGTATGGAGTATATGTTGTCAAAGTTATATCGAACGTTGATTTTTTTTAAGTATGGGATATATGACCATACTTTAAACGATATGGCATATGTGTGTGTATTTTTTAATTCTTTATCATATGAAATTATATAGTATTTGGAAGATAAATTATTATGGGACTAAACAATTTGACTATGGATTTTTTTTTTTTTTTACTCAAGATATAATATATAATTGAAGGGTTAATGCTTTAGAATTTTTCATGTGGGATTTCATGTGCCTAGCAGTGTGGTTTTAGAAAGTATATCGTGGGTTTATCATTTTTTCCTAGAGGGTAGGAATTCAGGAAATTCATACAAATGACCTATTTTTTGGTCTAAAATGTCAAATGATCCATTTTTTGAAAATAATGTCAATTGATCCTTTGTTGACATCATCGTCATACCAGATTACATAAATTGTCCTCACAAGTGCTTCACGCTATAAGTCTCACTCTCAGCTAGTCAAACAATCTTGCTCTCGCTTTTAAATTCCCTATTTGATGTGATTGCTCATCAATGTATGAATGATTTGATAATTTTCACGACTGAAGCCTCAAATCAATAATATCAAAACACAATGGTGATTTCTTTAAGCTCTAAACTTCATTACAACGATGATTTCGAACAGGAATTTCCAAGACAGGGCTTTTTCAGAACGAAACAGGTTTTCCAGAATGGTGTTTCATTGTTTAGGTGTATGTTTCATTATTTTTGTTATGTTATTTCTGGAAAGGTAGGAATGTAAAAGCGAGAGATCATTGGGGTTTAGAGTTTTGAGAGATTTAAATCAAAGACAGGAGCAAAAATAGAGAGAGCGAGAGATAGAACGAGAGTGAGAGAGAGCGAGAGTAAGAGAGAGCAAGAGTAAGAGAGTAAGCGAGAGTACACTTCAATTGCTTGTACAACTTAATGACAAATATTCTCCTGCTTTGTAGGATGACAGAAAAGTGTCTACTTATTCAATATGGAGGTAATTGGGATAAGAATGAAAGTTCGTATGTTGGAGGCGGGCTGACAAGAATCATTGTGCCTATTACATTGAAGTATGAAGAACTTAAATCTCACATTTACAGGGTTATAAATGTCATTTCTTCAGAGTTTGATTTTATAATGAGAGTTAAATATAAGCTTAAATACGAAGCCCATTCACAATACATAAGAAACGATGATGATGTTCACTTCCTTTTTTTTTCTAGGAAAAGCTTAGTAGACTTCAGTTATCTGTAACGCTAAAATCGAATCATGACGAAAATATTAGAGTGGGATTAAAAGAATGTGAGTTATGATGATATGACTGTGGACAGTCAATATGATACGAATGTGGACAGTCAATATGAGAAATCATATGAGTTTCGTCGGGAAAAGGATGATATTCCATTGTCTACCACCACTACACCATCAACATTATCACTAGACAACGACCACACTAATCAGTAAGATGGAATTCAATGAATGTGTTGGGTTTTATGTCCTAAAACTCGTGGTATGTAAACAATAGAGCTTATTCTGATAATTTCAATAAATGTTATTAAACAAATCTATTGCTTGAATAGAAATCTAATAAATCTAAAAGTCCCTTGACTATTGGATGAGTACTTGAACTTTATGTGGAGACATAAAGATAGATCAGGTTCGAGTAAATAGTCAAAATGATCTATAGTATATGGATAAGATTGGGTACCTTATTCTGGTAACACTATTGGATACGACCTGCTCTATAGTTGTTACAAGGAGTTGTAAAGTGCTACAAACGAAGTGATCCTAATTCGTTCATGTTGGACATGAGAAGTGGGAGTGTCCTTGTGCAAAAGAGTTTGTATAAGATCGGACCATGAAATAAACCACTCTTACTTTATAACGCTGTTTATTATTTAAGACTGACTATTTCAAAGCGATGACTTAGGTAACTTGACCTTAATCCTGAGCTAACTATGAACTCCTGTTTATCTGGGATTGCTCTCAGATTTGCATAGGTGAGAGTTGACTCAACAGCGCCGGCTTAATAAGACTGCCATTTCAGGGTAAGACTGGATAGATAGCTGGGGACATAGGGTGCAAGAGGAAATTCACTCCTACCCACTTTAGGAATAGTAGAGAGGTTGTTCCCTTAAGTGCTGATTCTGGGGCTTGAACAAGGAATCCCGCCCTCTCATTTGACATGAGAGGGACTCGTTTTGTGATTGGATCACAAAACAATTGTTCATTAGGGGATCAGTGGGGACTTAAAGAACAAAAGGTAATTTCAGGGGTAAAATAAAGATTTGACTCAGTCGTTATTACGAACAACCTGTGAAGGGTTAACTTACTAATCATAGTTATATCGAGTGAACATAATATATCTACAATGAGGGGAGTTCAACTATGGGCTTTGGTGGAGTGACCCATTAGTTAACGAATAAAGGTTAAATCGGTCTAATGAGTTTAGCCGATTAATCTCAGATCGTTAGAGCTCATGATCTGTAGGTCCACGAGGTCCCCCTACTAGCTCGAAAATGGATTAGCTCTAGAGTAGCGTGATAAGTTAATTTGAAACGTTCAAATTAGAATCAAACGAAATTAGAGAAAATATATTTAAATATATGAAGATGGAATTTGAAATGTAAAATTAATTAAAATATGGATATAAATTAATTAATATTTTAAATGTAAAGTAAGTATTTATACTTTATTAGAAAATACTAAGAATTGATTGTAAAATTAATATAATTGATTTGAAAATAATATATTTAAAAATCAAAAAGATTTGTGAAATTAAAAAATCAGCACAAAATGAATGGGTTTCAATGTTCATCTTCAACTAGCTTCAAGACTAGGGTGTACATAGTCCAGGTTGCCCGAGTTGGAAGATTTTTGGCCAACCTAAAATTTTGGGGTTGGCTAATAATGAACCTTAGTTCTTTTTGGAGGGTCAACCCAAACCCAAATTTTCGGGTTAGGCCGTTTGGTCACCGGTTCTTTTTTTTTTTTTAATTTGATTGTTTTTTCTGTTACTTATATATATATATATTCGAGTCGGGTCAGGTCGACCTTGAAATGGGGTAACCCTTGATCCAACCCGAATGTAATATTTCTTAACATTTTTAACCCAACCTAACCCAAAATAAAATCTAATGCGGTTTAGGTTGGGTAGTTCGGGTTGGTCGGGTTACTGGGTTTTTTGAACACCTTTACAAGGAACCCACCTCTTCCTTTGGTTTACTCCAAGCATGAGCTGCATCCCATGCAACACATCTCTTTGCATGATAGTCTGCAATATATTAAGGAGATTGGAGTGAAGAAAATGATGATGAAGCGATCAAATTTTTGTTGAAAAATTCAGATGAAGAAGGTGTTCTTCAATGGGTTGGTTCAGTGAGCTTTCTCCATATTCCCTTTGATTCCAGCTTATTTTGAGTCCCACAACTCAATCTAGAACACCAAGAGGATAGTAGGGAAGATCTTGTGGTGGTCTACATAAGTATTTAGAGGATTTAGCAGCTGGAAATAGAGATTTCGATGGTTCGGCTAAGGTATGTTCTTGAAACCCATTATACTCTGTTTTAGCATGTTTCTTTTCAACCAAAATTAATGAATTAGAATGCTTATGGATCATGTTCCCTTCCGTTTGCGTGCTAGTGTTGATCCAACATTATGGTGATATAGAATTAGGCGGTATTTTAGTTATTGGTAATGAGAGATCATCTAGAGTAGATTATATAGATTATGGTCATCCAGAACAATGTTAAGGTCCTTCAATGGATGGGAATGAGCAACCAACATGATTAAATGAAATAGATTATGATCATAGAGATGTGTGTTGTTCTACGACAACTTCAGTGGTTCCACCATCTGTATTTTCAAGTCATATGGGAAAGTTAATTATGTCTGGTACCTCGTCATCTGGAATAAACATTGAAGTTGGTCAACTATTTTTAAGTAAAAATGACTTGAAAATGCGATTATCTATTTTGTCCATCAACAAATTTTTGAATTTAGAGTCAAGAAGTCAACCAAACCTTTGTTCACTATCAAATATATTGGGGAGACTTGTAAGTGGAGCCTTCATGCAGTGAAAATGAAAGGGTGCGATATATTCAAGATCACAAAGTACTCACGTTCACACACATATTCCATCAGAATTATGAATCACGACCATAGATAAGCAACTACTACGATTGTTGGTCAGTTGATTAAAGATGAGTTTACAGTCATAGGACGTATTTATAAAACTCGTCATATCGTTGAGAATATGAGGAGAGATTACGACGTGAACATACGTTATGATAAAGCGTGGCATGCAAAGGAAATCGCATATGATCTCACTAGAGGTACTACAGAATACTTATACGCCATATTACATGCTTATAGGGAAGTGTTAAAAATAGAGACACCAGGTACAGTGTTTGAGATCAAACTTGAAGATGATATGCAATTCTATGTTTATGGTATTAGGGTCTTGTAATAGAGGTTTCGCAAGCTGTCGACCTGTGATAATTGTTGATGGGTTGCATTTGAAAGGAAAGTACAAAGGGACCATGTTGGTTGCAATTTCTATGGACGGGAACAATCAATTATACCCACTCGTATATGCAATAGTGGACAATCAAACTGATCGATCATGGAAATAGTTTATGTCGAATTTGAAATGCATTATCGAAGAACCTGATAATCTGGTATTTGTGTCCAATCAGATGGTATCTATAGGCAATGCTATTCGTGCATTTTTTCCCACGACATTTCATGGATTATGCACGTGGCACATAGAATAGAATCTTATACAAACTTTAAGGATGATACGATCGTTGGGATGTTTAAAAATATAGCAAGGGCATTTCACATGATAGAGTTCTAGACAAAATGGGATAAACTTTATAGTTTTCGAGATGGTGTTGTCACGAAATATCTGGAAGACATCGACCTTCAAAGGTGGACATGGGTTTATCAAATAGAACGAAGATATGACAACATGACGTCCAACAATGCAGAGTGTTTCAATTCGTTAACTAAAGAGTATCGACTATTGCCCATAGTATGCTTGATTGAACATGTTAGAGGAATGCTCCAATCGTGGTTTTACGAATAGAGGAATTATTGGACATCTTGAACGACGTTGCACTCCGACTACTGTGAAACCCAATTGGCAAGTGAGAAAGATAAGGGCAGACGACATCGATTGAGCCTATTGATTATTATCGGGTCCATGTGTGAGATAATCGATTGGACGATATTGTGAATCTTCACATGAAAGAATGCACGTGTAAGGAATTTGGCTCACTCGGTATCCCATGTTTACTTGCAATTGTGGTCGCCAGGGAATGAAACATCCCCATCAAGAGTCTTTGCAGTCAATTTTATACAGTGGACTCTCTAATGATTGCATATGGGAAACCTGTAAATCCACTTGAGCACATATTTGAATGGAAGAGGCCTCCTGGATATGTAGAAAAGACTATTTTTCCTCCAATGTTTGTGGCACAAGTCGAGCGACGAAGAGTGAGAAGAATACCATCCAAAGGAGAATTTTGCAAACAAATAAAATGTGGTAGGTGTGGGAATTATGAGCATAACCGACAAAACTGTAGCGAACCGCTCACAACTATGCGACATACTGAAAATGGAAAAACTGACTCAAATGTTGGTTAAGGTTGATTGTCTAAATATAAACCAAATTGGCACTTTTAATTATTTCAATGTACTGATTCTGTATGTTTCGATCTCTCAAAATGTCAATCATGCTTTTGTATAGAACAGAGTATGTATACTCTTAGAATGTCATTCATGCTTATGTATAAACCCTTATGAATGCCATCAGAATGTAAGTCTCGCTCTTTAAAGATATATAGTCAGAATAAGTAATAGAACCCAACGAAGTTTTAGATACATAAAAAATACATGTTTTGCATACATAAAAATCACATAAAAAATATAGATTTTATACACATAAAAAATACAGAGTATTTGTCTACAACTAACATGCTAACTGCATTCTATATTTACTCATTCTCTCCTGAGTGATTACGGAAGGATCAGCACCAGTCACCAATTGTTCTAATAATTTTACTGCAAAGATGCCACAATCAAGTGACCTGTGCTGCAAAGATGCCATCGCTCTAAATAGTGACGTAGGCATACCCGGGAGAGGATACTTAACCTTTTGACTTTTAGACGGAAAGTGTACCCGAATTTTGTCATCTTTTGATATTTTCTTCTTTAGTAGCTGGAGGTGTATATTTATCAACACCTTTCCTCTTACGATTAGTTCTTCGAGATTTTTACATAAACATATAATAAAAAATTACTCATAAAAAATATAAAAAATATATATAATTTCAAATCACAAAATATAAACAAAAATTACCGATCAATAAATTACTCACTAATATAATTCTTTGCATGGTCGTAATTGTTGGGTTTTATGCCCTCAAACTCGTAGATAGTGAATATAATTAAATGACTATCATTAAGAAATAGTTATTAATGTTTTTCTCAATAAGTGTTATTGATATTTTATTTAATTTTGTCTTATTATCCCCAAAATCTAATAAACTAACATCCTAGGTTGTCTTATGAGTCTTGAACTGTATGTAGAGATATATAGAGATTAATGTTCAAGATACAACCTAAAAGGTCTATAGTATAGGAGTAAGGTTAGGTACCTTATCCTGGTAACACTATGGATACGACCCACTTTGTATTTGATATAAATGCAGTGATCCAATGCGTTCGTGTAGGAGACACGCGAGTGGGGGTATCTTGAGCAATGAGTTTGCACAAGACCAGACCGTGAAATAGTAACCACTAGATGTAACTCCGTCGACTAATTAGGTTTCTATTTCAATAGGATGACCTAGACACTTAGTCTTACTCTTGAGTATATTATGAACTTCTGTTCACAAGGGATTGTCCTTTGATTTGTATGGGTGAGAGTGGCTAGTTCGCCGACTCAATATACCTACCATTTTGAGGATAAGACCGAGTGGGTAGTTGGGAACATAATTATACAAGATGGATTTTACTCCTTCCAACTTCAGAGTAAGTAGAGGAGTGTTTCCTTAAGTGGTGTCTCTAGAACTTGAAGGGTCCTACCCTCTCACTGGGCCTAAAGGGGTTTCTATTTAATGGTTGAACCATAAACAAGTTGTTCATTAGAGGAGCACTGGTACTTAAGGATGTAGAGGTAACCTAGGGGTAAAATGATAATTTAACACAGCTGGTCTTACGAATACTCATGAAGGACTAACTTGTTGTTATTGGTCTATATCTGTGGACACGAAAACATATCTATAGTGAGAACAGTGCAGTTGTGGTCTTTAGTGGAGTGTACCCAAAATTAACGAATATTGATTAATTTAGTTAATGAGTTTAGCCAATTATTCTCACATCGTTGGAGCTTCTGATCTACAAGTTCATTAGGTCCCCTTCCTAGCTTGTAAAGGGTATTGATGTAATTTGCCATTAAATTGAATTTGAAATGTTCAAATTCATAATTGGAAATTTTTTAATGTATATTGATACATTTTAATGTACATTTTAGTTTTAGACTTTATTATTAATTTTGGATACGATTCAAAATTAATAAATTAGAGAATAAAATATTTGAAAGGAATTCAAATATTGAATAAGATTCATATTGAAAACTATAGGTTAAAAATAATGTGCATTGGATGTACATTAAAACTATAGGTTAAATGAGACAAATATATTTGAATATGATTCAAATGAGAAATTTCAATTAAATATGTGATATTTAATTGGAGAATTAATTAATTATTTATTTTAATTGAATTTTGAATTTATTAATTGAATTTTTGAATTTAATTAAATTGATTAAATCAAAACTATAGATTAAAATTAATGCACATTAGATGCGCATTAAAATTATTGATTATGTGAGAGTGAATCATTTAAATATGATTTAAATGGTTATTGTTTTTATTTATTTAATTTAATTTAATTAATATTTTTAGTTAATTAAATTAAATTAAATGTAACTCCCCACGTAGGGAAGTTACTAGAGATGTGGGATGAATCCCACCTCTCTTCACTTTCACCTTCTCTCTCATTCTCTCTGTATCGAAACAAAAGAAAGAGAAAAAAAAATGCAGGGAAGATCAATTGAGCGATAATCAAAACTCTTTGTGTTTTTTGTCTTTTCTATTCCTCCCAATTTCAAAAGAAAAAAAAAAAAAAAAGATAATCCCACAATTCTCATATCCTCAATTTTCCTGCAAGAATAGGGAGGACTCCAAGTGGTGGTGCCCAATCCCAATTCCCAATAGAGAAATTTTACTGTAAAAAAGTTTGCAAGGTAAGTTCTCTTCCCCTGTATAATTATGTTTTTGAATTGCATGCTTAATCTAATTTTCTATTTTATTCCAATGCGAAATTGTTCTGTTCCAAATGCCAGTTTTAAATACATTTGGCTTATGTTTTGGCTTTCACTATGCCTTAGGATTTTCATCCCTTCAGTAACAATATTAGAAGTGTTGGCCTCTGGATGTGGGATGTCAGACGTGTCGGCCTCTGGATGTGGCATGGTGGGTAAGTCAGACGTGTCACCCTCTGGATGTGGGACGTCACTGGGTAAAGAAGATGTACTCGGACTCCTTGTTTATGGAAACATGGTGGGTGAGGTAGATGTAGGATTGTATCAGCAACAACGGAAGCACAAGGATAATTAAAGCACTCTAATTCATTAATTTTGACAAAATATAAAGCATGCTCTTACAGTAAACAAATGAATTTCAAGATATACTTCTTGTAGAACTTCTTCAAAGCTTGTTCTCTAGCTGCAATATTCTCCAAATCTTGTTGCAGACCACCTTAAGATCTTCCCCATTATTCTCTGGTGCTCTAGATTGAGTTGTGGGACTCAAATCAAGCTTGAATCAAGGGATATAGGAGAATAGCTCACAACAGCAATCTTGTTGAAGAACCCTTTCTTCAACCCGAATTTTCTCTAAAATTCTCTCTTGATTGCATGCCCGAATTTCACTCCAAACTCTTCAATATGTTGCTAATCAACATGCAAAGGAGATAGTTACATGAGTTGCAGCTCATGCTTGGAGAAAGACAAGTCCTGAATACTATTTGTGTGAGCAAGTGTAAAGATGGATAATGGAAAACATGACTTTTCCATACTGTGTTTTTGTTTTTCTATTTTCCAATTTTATCAAAAATCAAAACTTGGTTTCTTAAAATATATTTTGATTTAAAAACTGAAAAATATAATGAATTTCATAAATTAATTTTTTAAATAAATCTTAATTAATTTAATAACAAATATTAAATTAATTTTTACACACATCCATCTTTTTATATTTAAATCATATTTAAATATAAATTCTCCTGTTTCATTTAATTCTCAAATTAAATATGTAATTATATCTCATATAATTACTAATTCCCTTAATTATAATTTGAACATTTCAAATTAACTTATCACGCTATTCTAGAGCTAGTCCATTACGAGCTAGTAGGGGGACCTCACGGAACCTAAAATCAGGGCTTCCAACGATCTGAGGTTAATTGACTAAAATCATTAGTCAGATTAATTCCCCATTCGTTGACTAATGGGTCACTCCACTAAAACCCATAGTTGCACTCCCCTCACAATTAGATATATTATGTCCACATGATTTACCATAATCAACAAGTTCGACTAGGTTTGTTCGTAATACGGCTGGGGTCAAAATATATATTTTACCCTCGAGATTACGTCTTACTCCTCAAGTTCCTACATGATCCTCTAATGAACGACTTGGTTTGTGATCCAATCACTAAACCAAACTCTCTCAGCCAAGTGAGAGGGTGGGGGCCCCTTGTTCAAACCTGGATTCAGTACTTGAGAGAACAATCTTTCTCCTATCCCTAAATCGAGTAGGCGTGAAACTCCGTCTTGCATCTTATGTCCCTAACTATCTATTCGGTCTTACCTCTAAAATGGGAGTCGTATTGAAGCCAGTGCTGTGAGCCAACCCTCACCTATGCAAAATATAAAAGCAATCCCGAATAAACAGGAGTTCATAGTTAGCTCAGGATTAAGATTGAGTTACCTAGGTCATCTAGGTGAAATAGTTAGTCTTAGACAGTAAACAATGTTATAAAGTAAGAGTGACTTATTTCCTGGTCCAATCTTATACAAACTCATTGCATAGGACGCTCTCAGTCCTCATGTCATAACATGTACGAATTAGAATCACATCATATGTAGCACTTTACAACTTTTTGTAACAATTACAGAGTAGGCCGCATCCAATGGTGTTACTAGAATAAGGTACCCAGCCTTATTCATGTACCATAGATCATTTTGACTATTTACTCGAACTGATCCACTCTTATGTCTCCACATAAAGTTCAAGTACTCATACAATAGTCATGGGTCTTAGTTTATTGGATTTAGACTTTCATACAATTTATGAAATCAATAATAAGTTTATTGATTATAGAAAATGTTTATCATTTTACAAACTGCGAGTTTTAGGATATAAAACCCAACAATACTCCCACTTGGACTAAAACTCCAGTGGATAAATATATACAAATATATACAATGTTGAGTTTACACAGAGAGAATAAAATGTAAAAATACAATAAACTAGAACATTACAATACCCATAAATTCTCCTACTTGCCCTGGTGATACAAAACTTGTAGATCTAGTCATACTAGGTGACCTTCGAACACTTTAGCCAAGAGAGCCTTTGTAAATGGATCAGCTAAATTGTCTTGGGAAGCAATTTGGGTGACAATTACATCTCCCCGGTGTACAATCTCCTTAATGAGATGGTACTTCCGTTCGATATGCTTTCCTCTTTTATGGATTCGTGGTTCCTTTAAATTTGCAACTGCTCCACTATTGTCACAATAGAGAGTGACAGGCAGGTGCATATTAGGAAGTACTTCCAGATCTGTCAGAAACTTTCTGAGCCATACTGCTTCTTTTGCTCCTTCACTTGCAACTACATACTCAGCTTCCATTGTAGAGTCAGCAATACAACTCTGCTTGATGCTTCTCCACACAACTTCTCCTCCGTTTAGAGTGAATACTGACCCCGAAGTTGATTTCCTCGAATCAATATCAGTCTAAAAGTCAGAATCAGTGTATGCAGTAAGGATCAAATCCTTAGCACCATACACGATCATATAATCTCTCGTTCTCTAAAGATACTTGAGAATGTTTTTAACAGCAGTCTAATGATCATGACCAGGATTGGATTGAAATCTGCTGACAATTTCTACAACATAGCATATATCGGGATGAGTACACAACATTGCATACATTAAACTCCCTACTGCAGATGCATATGAAATTCGATTCATTTCCTCAACCTCTTGAGGTGTCTTAGGACTCTGCTCCTTAGATAGGTGAATTCCATGTCTGAAAGGTAAAAATCATTTCTTGGAATTTTGCATTTTATACCTAAACAACATCTTGTCTATATAAGATGCTTGAGATAATGCTAATGTTCAGTTCTTGTGATTCCAAACTATTTGGATTCTAAGAACATACTGTGCTTCTCCCAAATCTTTCATTTGGAATTGCGAAGCTAGATATTCTACCTCATTCCCATGAGTAGAATATCATCAACATACAACACTAGAAAAGCGATAGTTTTGTTAACGATTTTCTTGTATACACAGGGTTCATCAGCATTTTGTTCAAAGCCATAAGATTTGATTGCAGCGTCAAATCTCATATTCCAGGATCTAGAAGCTTGTTTTAATCCATAAATGGATTGATTAAGCTTGCAAATCTTTTGCTCTTGACCTGCTATATAAACCCTTCTGATTGAGACATATATATACTCTCTTCAAGACAGTCATTTAGAAAAGCTATCTTGACATCCATTTTCCATATTTCATAATCATAAAATGTGGTTGTGGACAAGAGTATTATACTAGACTTTATCACGACAACTGGAGAGAAGGTTTCTTCAAAATCTACCCCCTCTCTTTGGGTAAACCCTTTTGCCATAAGTCTAGCTTTGTAGGTCTGTACCTTACTAGTTTGGTCTCGTTTTGTCTTATAGATCCATTTGCAACTGATGGGTTTTACCCCTTCAGGTTGATCTACAAGATCTCAAACATAATTGAAATACATAGATTCTATTTCACGATCCATGGCTTTAATCCATTGGTAATCCATATCATTCATTGCTTGGTTAAAAGACAATGGATCCTCTAAACCATCATCTAGTATGATGACTTGAGTTTTAGTTAAACTCATGTACCGGTCAGGCTGTTGCACAACCCTCCTACTACAACGAGGCATTTTCAACTCTTGAGAAGGATGTGAAGTCTCAATTTCATCAACAACTCTTGTCGATGGACCTGCTTTATCAACAACTCTTGTTGATACATTTGTCGTTTCTCTAGACATTTCTTCTATTACTAGCTTACTGCAAGGTTGATGATTTTTTACATAGTCTTCCTCTAGGAAGGTTGCATTTTTCGACACAAATACCTTATCTTCCTGAGGATCATAAAAGAAACCACTTTTTGTTTCTTTTGGGTAGCATACAAATAAGCATACTTTTGAACAGTGTTCCGACATTTTAGGATTTTTCACCAACACATGTGCTGGACAACCCCAAATCCTAAAATGACATAAATTTCCTTTACGTTCTATCCAGAGCTCGTAAGGTGTTTGATAAACACTTTTCGAGGGAACTATGTTCAAAATATATACCGCAGTCTTAACTATGTGTCCCCAAAAAGAATTTGGTAACTGAGTGTAACTCATCATGGAATGAACCATGTCCAACAAGGTTCTGTTTCTCCTTTCTGCCATACCATTTTGCTGAGGTGTGTCAGGGGCTGTGAGTTGAGACTGAATTTCATGTTCTATCAAATAGTTCTAGAATTCCAAGTCCATATACTCACCACCTCAATCCGATTGAAGTGTTTTAATCTTTTTACCTAATTAGTTTTCAACCTCAGCCTTATACTCTTTGAACTTTTCAAAAGTTTCAGACTTTTGGCCTATTAGGCATGAGGAATGCACTGCTAAATGGTTACGCGTTGAGGTTGGCTAGCGCCCAGGAGGTAGTGTGATGAGGTTAAGTATGTGCTGGTTAAGGCTATGCGATATTCCAAGCTAGGCCACAACATAAAAGGATTGGGCATTGGACAAGATGGCATGCGGCTAAGAAGGGGTAGCATGTAGTGGTGAAGAAGATAGGCCTTGCGTTAATGAGTGCCATTGACAAGAGCCTTGCGTTGGTGACTAAGGGAAGACACTCGATTGAATCATGAATTTTTATGGCCAGCTATCATAATCAGGTGAGTTAATCCCACTTAAGGGATGAGGTGGTGGATTAAGATCTAAAGAAAGCATGCAGTCTGTGGTATAAAAAGGATGTCCAGTTTCAGAAGCTTAGTTTGAGCATTTCACTTGTGCTATCAGGGTGATTTTAGAGCCATTTGAAAGCTTTACGAGTCTAGATGATCTAGGCCTGTTGGAAGGAAACTTCATAGGAATCAAACTGAAATTTGAAGGTTTTGCAAGAAGGTCGAGCTCTTAGGTAAATTTGGGCTAGTGTTGAAGATTTAAAGTTTCTGGCCAAATCATGAGAAATTCTGAGTTCAAAATTAAAGGTAAGCATGTTAAGACAATTTTAAACAAGTTTGTAGAAAGAAATTTTCTGAGAAAAAGCTTGGAAAATGAGTTATTTGAATTATACTTTGAATTTAAAAATTTTGAATAAGTAGACGGCTACTTGAATTGAACAAACAGATAGCTTAAGGGCTAGCACGCGTGCAAGTGGACAGGCCATGCGATGAGTTGTACGGGGAGTGTGTAATGCGTTGTGTAGGCAGGTGTTGAAGGCTTGGACATATAGAAGACAATGCGCGTACAAAAGCCGATTGACGCAAGGCCTTGTGCAAGTAAAGAGGTTAGGCTGTATGCGAGGGGGGCTGAAGGTGTGCGTTAGGCTAAGTGGGCATGTGCACTGCGCATTGAGCGCATTGGCTGTGAAGCATTGCAAAGGCCAGCGGTTGGATAGACGTTTGGGCTATACGTTGGCATATGGTGTGGCCGTTGGTGTTGCTTGTTGGCCACCTAGTTAAGACATAAAATTCAAAGAAATTTCTAAGTGTTGAACGCCTAAGGTCTGCGTTGGGATGAAGGAATCCTAAATAAAGATTAAATATGAGCATAATTATGCAAGTTAATCTAAAAGGGAGACCATTACTAGTAACGAAAGCATGTAGTTATATCTGAAGAGTTGACACCAATAAGAGAAGCTTACCAACCTTAAATGGAGTTGCCAAAGCCGTGAGTGACTATGATTTTTTTCTAAATGTTTTTAGAAAACCATGTTTTAAATGGAAGCCTATTCTCATGCTAGTTATTTTACAAAACTTTCCAAGCAACACATTTTTTCTATGATGTGAACGCATGCTAAATGTTAAGTAAGAAGCCTGTTTAAATTAGTAAGTTTCAGTTACTCAAAGCATGCGTTAGATGTTTGTACCTAAGTGACTTGATGCTTATAACTTAGTTTACGTTATTATGTTTAAAGCCTATACGTTTCAGTAAACTCTATGTTGATTAAGTCAAGCTCGATATTGAAGGACTTAGAGAAGGTATCTGAGCAGTAGTACCTAAGGAATGACGATACTTAGTTATTACCTCATGCACTTAGGTAGATTCGACGTTGGTTGTGTTGAGATCATTCCACACTAGCTAAGACTTGATATTGAGGGATTATGCAAAAGAGTTCTCTCTCAACTAAGGATTAGCTCAATTATGTTTTCAATTATGAAAAGCTTATAGAACATTTATGTACATGTTGTTTGGCAAGTCTCAGATTTCAGTTTTTGATTTCTAGTTTAACTTTAAGCATGAGAAATATGTTTTATTAAGTCACTCACTGGGATAGTAACTCACCATGTTTCAAATGTTTTTCTTTCCATAGGTAGCATTAACTTCCCAAGAGGTAACTTTACTGCTGCTCTGCCACTCAAAGACTTTATCTCGGAAAGAATTTTAGGTGTTGGTTCTGTATATACTTGTACACATGTCTTGTACATATAGGGACTAGTTTAGTGGATCTTGTATTGTACATATGTTGTGTTTATGGGAAGTTGTGTGAAACCCTGTTATTATTTAAGTATATGAAGTGCTAGTTGAACTATTCTATATGTTCCTTAAATACGTTTGTTTTCCAGGGTTTCTAAGCAGGTTAAGTAAGTCAGTTAGGTAGTAAGTGCTACATAAGGGTGGTAATTGTTGCAGTCACATTCCCTTATAGATTAAAAGTGTAATCTGGGAGGGGGTGTAACAAGTTAGTATCAAAGCATAAGGTTTTGTGAGAAGGAGAGAGAGTTCATGCATTAGTCTAGGTCCTTAATGTGAGTCCCTAACATGTGCACTTCATAAATAAGTAAAGATGTAGAGAAGAAGTGGTAGGCTAAGCAAGCAGACAACAGATGGGGACCTTGACCCTACCGTTAGAGATCCCGAAGTTAGAAGGAATCCAGATTCCAATAGAAAATAGAGGTAAAAATCTAATAGTTTTGGAAACGACTTTAGAGAGTGAGTTGAGTACCTCGCAGGTGGGAACAGATCCTCAGCTAGAGGATAAAGTATTTTACAGGATCGCTCAGAGGTTGATGATGAGTGTGGGGTCAGTTTAGGCAGATCCATAGAAGAAGTACGACATTGAAAGGCTAAAAGCCTTAGGTGCAACGGTGTTTGAGGGTGCTACCAATTCGGAAGATGCTGAGATCTGGTTGCATTTGATCGAGAAATGCTTTAGTGTGATGAGATGTCTGGACGACCGTAAGGTTGGGTTAGTGGTGTTTCTGTTACAAAAAGGAGCCGAGAGATGGTGGAAAGTGGTAGACGCTAGAAGAAGTGGTTCGAGTGGTGTTTCTGTTACAAAAAGGCCATGTCTTGGCTAGAGTTTAAAAAGTTTTGAAGAAAAATATTATCCTAGCTTCTTTAGGGAAGCTAAAAGCTATGAGTTCCTCAGATTAGTTCAGGGATCGTTGACGGTCACTCTCGTGCTCTTCACTTCTCTCAACAACATATGATGGATAATTGGACTGTTGAGCATTATGTCAATGTCTACAAATCGCTCAAAAACTGTTCTCTTAAACACCTCTAACTTCCGTGGGATAAGTTTCTCCTTCACAGTAATAATGTGGGCCAAGCTCGTTACTTGATCGGGAAATCAATCGACTACAGGTATTCTGAAACGTGTTGACATCTTAAATCACTCATGCATAAAATAAAGATTCAATCAACAATTCCTTCAGAAAAAAATTGTAAACACAACATTCTGTTTAAGTCTCGCTAGAACCACTATCGCTAGACATTTTCTTGCTAGTCTCGTTTTCTCTGGTACTGCTCTCGCGAGTCTTGTTCTCTATAGTGTCGCTCTCGCTGGTGTCACTCTCTTTGGTGTCGCTCTCGCGAGTCTCTCTCTATCTAGTGTCGTTCTCGCTGGTATCGCTTTCTCTAGTGTCGCTCAGGCTAGTCTTGCTCTCACTAGTATCGCTCTTGCTGGTTTCACTCTCACTTGTCTCATTCAAATTCTCTCTTTCTACTCATCTTCAACCTCAGAACACATCGAAAACAAAAAAAGATCATAGGTTCATAGTATTTCTAAACCCCAGAACGACCCACCATATCCCTATTACCGATCAGTTTAAGACACAATCGACACAGATTGAAATCACTTACCAGTTAGATTCGATTTGTCGACAGTAGTGGAAGATTTTGCAAGCCCAAATAATGGATTTCAAATGCAGTGAAACCGTTTGGACTTTGAATACTTATGAGCGATACGAAACCGTTACTTTTGAAGAGTTTTAGTTTTGGTTTTCAGTAAAAGGGTAAGAAGACAAAGAGGTGGAGGCATTTACATAATATGGTATGACGATGATGTCAGCAGAGAGTCAATTGATATTATTTTCAAAAAATGGGTCATTTAACATTTTGGATCCAAAAAATGGATCATCCATACAATTTTCCTTAAAAGTTCTGTGTACATCTAGCAGTTATGCACCGTCACCATTATATAAAAGAGAACAACACTAACTAACTTGTAGATACCTTTGTATTTGTACTTATGATATGCTTTGTTATTTCTATATATATATATATTAAATCAATTCCGATTTTCCATGTCTCTTTCTTTTTTCTTTGCCCATAAAGATATTATTCATTCTCTTTGTTATTAGAAGAATTGATATTTACTTTATTTTATTTTTTTTGTAATCTAGAAACCTAGATTTGAAATTTATATATAATATATATGAATTTGTTTAGATTATGTAATCTACAAAACGTAAATTTAATTTTTGTTTTTGTTTGATTTGATTTTTATTAGTTTTTGTTCATAAATCCCTTTTAAGATTCAAGAGAGAGGGGTATAATTGTCCATTAAAAAATATTAATTTAATATTTAATGATTTTAGACATTTTAAAATGAAAAGTAGGTTTAGATATTTTCCAAAATCATATTAAAAAATTAGACATCTATTGAGTCGATTCAATAATTTTTTAATCATTGGACTGGCGAACTTCTTTGGCCAAATAAGAATAGTGTTGGAACTCAACTTCCCAACTTCTTATGCATGAGCCGTTGAGCTGCTTCGATCTGTGACATGGGTAAGCTTCTCATTGTATTTTATTTTCCATCCAAGAGCTTTTGGTAAACAAAATTAAATGAAAAGACACTGTCGAAATAAAATAAAAATTAATTAAAAATAAGAGAACATCCCTACATACGATACAATGTAATCTATTGTGTTCAATGGGCGCGTAGCTTTGCCACTTGAAAAGGATAAGATGATATTCTTTTTGGTTTGAAGGTATCAAGTTTTGCTGATACGCAAAATCTCAAGCTCAGAGCTTCATATTCCAATTCTCATGGAAATGAGAGTCCTCCACCACCATTCCGTCTTCCGCATTCATTCCTCTCCTCTCTTCCTCAAATCAACTCCTTTCTTCCAAATTCACCCTCCTCTTCTTAAGACCTCCCTTCGTCGGCACCACCGTTTCCCCATAAACTCAGTTTCACAGAACCCATTTCAATCCAGCGAATCGATTCCTAAAACCCCAGAAAAGCCAAAGCCTAGAACTCTTTTCCCAAGTGGGTTCAAGCGCCCGGAGATTAAAGTGCCCTGTGTGGTGCTCCAATTGGATGCAGCAGAGGTTTTGAGCGGTGGTGATGCTTTGGATTTGATCGACAGGGCGGTGTCCAAGTGGGTTGGTATCGTGGTGCTCAATAGCGGCGAAGGCGGTGGCGGTAAGCTCTACGAAGCCGCTTGTAAATTGAAGTCGGTGGTCGGAGACCGCGCTTATTTGTTGATAGCTGAGCGTGTCGACATTGCGACTGCCGTTAATGCCAATGGAGTTGTCCTCTCTGATCAAGGTTGTATTAAGTAAAATTTCTCTCATTCTAAGTTTTTCGTCGCATCGAATTTTCAATTGTATCTTTTGTTAAATGAATTAACTTTAGCGAAATTCCTTTTATAAAGGCTCCTGCCTGACGGGAGGCATTTAGTCTGGATTATGATGCATATGATATATGAATTTTATAACTTTAAATCAAAGGAGAAATGAACCTAATTTTGTTTGTTGACACTGGCGTATATTTGTGCTTCGAATACATTTCTTTTTAGACACCCATTTTCTTCGCAACTGTTGCTAGAAAGCTGTTGAATGGTGAGTAATATGTTTCCCCATTTGAATCAGGTCTTCCCCCTCTTGTGGCCAGGAACACCATGCTGGATTCGATGTCAGATTCCCTGTTTCTACCTCTGGTAGCAAGGAATGTAAAATCCTCAATTTCAGCCTTAAATGCGTCTAAATCCGAAGGAGCTGATTTTCTTTTGTACGATTTTGATGAAGAGAAGCTTGATATGACAACAGATTCTGTGTTTAAGAATGTAAAGATTCCAATATTTATACTATTTTCCTCATATGGAGAGAACATAACGTTTCATGAAGCGTTAAAATGGCTGGAATTTGGTGCAAGTGGCTTAGTAATCTCTTTGCAAGCCTTGAGGCTGCTGAGCACTGATGCTGTTGGTAAATTATTTGATTCCATATTTACAGAAAATGGAAGGAAGGAGGACGATGTTGAAAGTGCCAATTTGTCTGGTTTGTTGAACATGGGCAATGGTGCTTTTGGAACAACACAAGTAGCTGGATTTGCTAATTTGGAAGATAGAGAAAAACAAGTCATAGAAACAGAGAAATTAGTATTGCGTGAGGCTATAAATGTTATTCAGAAAGCTGCTCCACTGGTGATCATTTAATTAGTCAATTTGGTAGTTGGTTTACAAACTAAATTCCAAGTATTTTCCTTTCTTGCCGTTTTAGTTATTAGATATGATCTACATTTCTCAATCTTGGATGGTTTTGAATGGCAGATGGAGGAGGTTTCGCTGCTCAATGATTCAATTTCACAAATTGATGAGCCATTTATGCTGGCTATAGTGGTAATTGTGTGCTGAACTTCAACAAACTCTGGTTGCAGGATATACATTGGTATTAGCCCTAATTTCAAATAAATTCATTTTTTTTTCATTTGAAAGACTCTAGGAGTAAATCGGCTTTTGCCATTTCTTTTCCATTTTTTTTGGGTTTGATAATCATTGACAGAATGAATGAACTTTTTCCATTCCATAAAATTTTTCTCATTCTTACATGTGTGGGGCCAAATTTGAACCCTCTGTTCCATGCTAAGGTAATCTCTGAAGCATTTTGATTTGTATGCAGTATTTTATCTTGAGGGGGTGTGCAACGCAATTTTTATTTTTCATTCTATTAATGATTCATTAGTGTCCAATTTAATATAACTTTTTTCTTCTCGCCACCTCCTTATGGGATTCACTAGATGAAGAAAGTATTACCGGCAATTTTTTATGTTTTAAAGGCATGTTTAGAAATGATTTTGAAATAGTTAAAATAATTTTTTTTAGTTTAAAAAATTCTCCAAAACATGCTTTTTACCATTCAAAATCAATTTTAATGGTATAAAAATCGTGCTTAAAAGTGTTAAATTAAATATTGAATTGAATTTGATCGATTAAAGGTATGTTTAGTAGTGATTTTGAACATGACAAAAAAAAATCCCTTAATCTACCTTCCACTTTATTCAATTGTGGTAGTAGTTTGGAAAATGTTCATTTTGTCAAGGCATTGATCATTATTTTAACAAATTCAGATTTTAGTATACGTTATCTTTTTTTCTAACCAAGGGGGAAGAAAAGTTATTTGTTTAGCAAACCATCTTTTTGTTTTCCTATGTATCATCCTTTAAACATTATTTCGAGTCTTTAGCCAACTGAGGGAGTAATGGTTTCCCATGGTAATGCTATCTTACCTCTGTTTTTCTTCAGTACACTGTCTTTTAAGATTTTATGTTTTCTGCTTGTGACCAGGGTGAATTTAACTCTGGCAAGTCAACAGTTATTAATGCACTTCTTGGAAGGAGATATCTAAAAGATGGGGTTGTTCCTACGACTAATGAGATAACTTTCTTGAGGTTCTCTGAGTTAAATTCTAATGAACAACAACGTTGTGAACGACATCCAGATGGTCAATATATATGCTATCTTCCTGCTCCCATCCTTAATGAAGTGAGTTTCTACATAATTTCCTCAACTCGAGAAGGGGTCTCCTCCACCCTTCTGGTTCTTAAAGCTTATATTATTTTTGTGATAAATGGTCTCTTTCACACACACAAAAGGGGGGGGGGGAGGGAACTGTTATTTGTCTTATTCTCTTCTTTTTCTTGTTTCCTGTTCTTTTCCAACATGGGTGTGGGATTTGACTTACCTTTTTTTGGAAGTCTCATTCTTAAATGTCCTTGTTCTTGTCAAAATTTTTCCTCTTTCATGTGTTTGAAGTACATGAACACAACCATGATGTTTGTGTATTATCACAACCAGTACCAACACGTTTTTTTATTTCTCTATTATGAATTGTTGTGGCTGTATGTGCTTTATTCAATAAAAGATGCCCAGTGAAATTGATTATTTCCTATTTGCTTTATTCCTATTTGCTTTCATGTTATGTTGACATAAGTTTCTTCTCCTTGAACTATAGTTATTCACCTTGTAGGAAGTAGTCCATTGAAATTCACAAGATATTAGGTGATGTACACTAATTGAATACTACACTCGGTGCATGAGTTTGAAAGCTGCCCATTTTCATTTCACCACATCTTATTGATTACCCTGGTGTAATGTTCTAGTTTTTTCAAAAAATGTGAAAAGTAATAATGAATTTACATTTGTTACATATTAAAATTTCACTTATTTGCAAAACCCAATTTACAAGTTTTACAGAAGATTACTCTGTGAGTTTTATTTCTAGAATTTCATATTGAAAATCCCTTCTTTCTATGGTCAGCAACAGTGTTGAGACTACTCAGAACTATGTGTTTACTAGACATTGACAAGGAACTTAGAGTGATCTGAAGTGTTACACTATCTTCATCCACTAGGATGGCCGTGTGTGTGTTGAGTAGATATATACATGCATATGTATGTGTCTATGTGTGTCTGAAGTGTTGCATCTTTGAAAACCAACATATATTATTTGGTATCTAATTATAGTTTTTCTAATTCTTTATAATGCAGATGAACATTGTCGATACACCTGGTACCAATGTCATTCTGGAGAGGCAACAACGCCTAACAGAGGAATTTGTGCCTCGTGCAGATTTGCTGCTTTTTGTCATCTCTGCTGATCGCCCGCTGACTGAGAGTGAGGTACGATTCATTGAAGTAGTGTTTTTATTCATGTGACTTGCTACTTATGCCTTGCCGGGTTAACTACAAGGACCATTTAGTTATTTCCTATCACTCGTCGTTAGGGAAAAAATTATGGAGTAGGTGTTTTGAGGAGCCTGTACTTTTATACCTTTATAAGAAAAGGTTGTGGTTGGTCCTAGATTGTGAATGGCTTCTAGACATTTGAATAAAATCACCTATGCTTTTTACTTTCAGGTTAATTTTCTTCGTTACACGCAGCAGTGGAAGAAGAAAGTGGTGTTCGTGCTGAATAAATCTGACCTTTATCAAAATAGTCACGAGGTTTGTTTAATTCTTTTTTCTTGGTGTACTTAGACTTGCATAAAGTATATAAGCGTTAGATTCATTATGAGCTTTATTTTATCTTGTAATTTTTGTGCCTTGGTTGTAGCTGGAGGAAGCCCTATCCTTCGTCAAGGAAAATGCAGCAAAATTGTTGAATACTGAACATGTATTTGTATTTCCAGTATCTGCAAGATCTGCTCTGGATGAAAAACTTTCTGCATCTCTGGAGAGTGGAGAAGTCTTATCACCCTCTAATTCTTATTGGAGAAGCAGTAGCTTCCACGAACTTGAAAATTTCTTGTACAGCTTCTTAGATGGGTCAACAAGTAATGGAATGGAAAGAATGAAGCTTAAACTCCAAACACCTGTTTCAATTGCAGAACGGCTGCTTTCTGCAGCCGAAACTCTTGTGAGACAAGACATACATTTTGCCAAACAGGATTTGGCATCATTAAATGAATTAGTTGATGGTGTAAGAAATTATGGAACAAAGATGGAAAACGAAAGTATTACTTGGAGAAGACAAGCTTCGTCACTGGTATGTATCCCAATCAAAATTTCTACTTTCCAATTATTCTTTCGACAGAAATGCAAGTTTTTTACATCTCTATTTATCGTCCCTGTGGTTTTGTGTAAAAATGCAGATTGATTCTACCCAATCACGGATTATGAAGCTTGTAGAATCCACTCTACAACTATCAAATTTTGATATCGCTGCCTATTATGTCTTGAAAGGGGAAAAGACTACCACTCTATCAGCTACCTCGAAGATTCAAAACGACATCATTTCCCCAGCACTAGCTGATGCACAAGTAACGTTTTTTAGATGTCAGCTTTTCAGTGTTTCCAATTCTTTAATCTTTTCGTTGGTAATTGGTAGTGACAGTTTTTTAACTACCAATAGGCTTGGCATCTAATTACTTAATTTTCCCAAAAATTTATAGAGTTATGCATCCATCTTAGTATCAGGGTACAGTTTGAATCTCTTGTTGTTTTGCGTGAAGATTTTCTGAAGCTTTATTGTTCCATCCATGCTGTTTTCTTGTTATATCTTGACCCTATAACTTCTCTGATCTTGTATAATTTATGTGGCATCTAGAAACTTCTCCAAGACTATGAATCTTGGCTTCAATCAGGCAATGCTCATGAAGGAATAGTATACCAGGAATCCTTGCAGAAGCTGTGGCCATCTATTGTTTTTCCGGCTACTCAGATGCATTTTGAGACCTATGAGTTGTTGAAAAAAGTAGATGATCTAAGCCTGAAAGTAATCAAGAATTTCAGTCCAAGCGCTGCTTCCAAGCTGTTTGACCAAGAAATTCGTGAAGCGGTGAGAACTTTCTAAGCCATGCTGGTCATTTTTAAGTAGGAAATTGGAAATTTACATGATCATTTATTATGCTCTTTCCTGTTCTCCAGCTGTAAAGACATGGATATGGTACAATATTTAGAGCAGATATTTGGATACTGATTTTAGATGTGCCTGCATTTTCCCGGAGTAAAAAGCAACTCCCTTGCATAAAGTTTCCACATTAAGAACCGTTTTTAATTTATCAAAAATAAAAAAATAAATATAATAAAAGGAAAATGAATGGTTGTCTTTAAGGTTTAAAGTTCTTTTTTTTTTCCCTTTCCACGAGTTCGGCAAACTTAGGAATATGTAGTTATAACTGAAAAGATTTATCATCAAACCACATGGCATTTGATCTTTAATATATCGCTCTTTCCAATTTCAGTTTTTAGGAACTTTTGGTGGACTCGGGGCAGCGGGCTTATCCGCTTCGCTTCTAACTTCAGTACTTCCCACCACAACAGAAGATCTTCTTGCTCTTGGCCTTTGTTCTGCTGGCGGGTAATGTGCATCTTCCTTTGATGTATCTTCTGCCACTTCTTTGACTTTAAGTATGCGATTGTTGGAGCAATAACATAATTTTAATGAGAATTTCTGAACTAATGAAATTCTGACGAGGCATTTATTATCTTTGATAGATTTTTGGCAATTTCCAACTTTCCAAGTCGTAGGCAACAATTGGTAAGTAAGGTAAAAAGAACAGCAGATGGATTTGCCCGAGAGCTTGAAGCTGCTATGCAAGAGGACCTCAATGAAGCAGTTCGAAATTTGGAAACTTTTGTGAGTGTCATAAGCAAGCCGTATCGAGATGAAGCGCAAAATAGGTTAGACAAACTATTGGAGATTCAAGATGAATTGTCCAATGTTGGGAAAAAACTACAAAAACTACAAAATGAAATCCAAAATCTTCATGTATCGTGACTAAACAAGCCATGTTTTTGTTAGAATTTTACCATATTTAAAGGGTTTCCTCAGTCACATATGTTAAATGGAATGATGTCACAGTATAATGTTCATCTCCCTGTTCCATCTTTTCTGGATTCCTTGTTGGGCAATGTCTATAGCTCAAAGAGAGCTGAATATTTCTTTAATAACTTCCCTTTCACAGTTTATTTCAAATCTATAGTCGACAGTGTGGGATATTTCTCAATAAGACATCAGAACTTGAGCAAGGCTGGAGAGTTAGCCAAATTCGAAATGGAGGTTTCATTGCAGATTCATCAACTACTTTTCTACAAGGGTGCTTGGTATTTGGTGATAAGCCTTATCTTAATGGAATTTTTGAAGCACAACTTTTACAATTCATCATAGTGAAAAAAGAAAAAAAAAAAACCATAATGCAAGCAGGAATGCAATGAAATGATCTGTTGTGGATTTTCTATACAGAACCGTGTCTTATCTTTGCTGAACACCATCCAAGTAAAGTCTGGTAGGAACAAACGTCTACTTCTATGTGTTGGAATATTATTTACTTATTTTTGTTTGATTCAAAATTTATAGGAGAAAAGTGGAGGGACCAACATGGTCAAAAGGTTATGGACATGAATTTGATTCCTTCACCATTTTGGTTTGATTCCTTTACCTTTCTGGTTTAAGATCCGTTGAAAAATCTTTGGTAAATAAATATAGAGTTAATATAAGACAAATAATCATAGGCTTTAATGTTTCTTCGTCCGTTTTATCATTTGGGGGGCAAAGCTAGACAAAGATGTCTGAAAGTTACCCTTCATGTGTCTGGAGGGATTTTTTATTGAGTGAGGCTGGTCAATTTAAAATAAAACCAAACAAGTTGGACGGTCCTGATGATTTGGGGGCCAGATGCTCTTGCCTTTTGGAGAGACTCTTTCTTCCAATGGAAAGTTAGGATTTATAACACAAACATGACGGGATGGATATTCAGGATTTGCAAAGCACATTCACAAGCATCTGTCTTCGAAAAATCTGGAAAGTTAGTTGAAGGAGATCATCATTTAGTATGAAACATACTTATAGAAATGCAAAGCACAGTACACTTGTTCAGTTGTTCTTCTTCCATTGGCTAACTGTGATGATGGATGGCTTCATAATTAAGCCTAAAAGATGCAATTAGTGAAAAGAAAGAGTGGTAAGTCCCTGGTAGAGAATGGTTTCTTCTTTGGAAAAGCCTTTTCAGTCAACAACTCTAATGTTAAGAAAGGTTAGTTTCTTTCCTCTCATTTTTCCTGATAGGATAACGATCCTTCAATTATCTATTGTTCACTTTGAGCATATATTTTCACGGTTTTGCTTCTGGTTTCACCCCATAAGGCCTCCTCTCGTACCAATGGAGATAGTTGTCCTTACTTATATATCCAACTTATCTAATCAATGTGGGACTTTGGTCGCATTCCCAATATTTCCATCATGACGAATGCTTTGCATGTTTTTGTGAAAGTGAAACAACTCAAATGGCCTTCCTTACTCCATAGTCGTATAAATGATACGTGTAAGATCCAAAATGGCCTCTCCTTCACCCTCAAGTTCTACTCCTAAACTTAAATCAAATGTCTACAGATGAACTGTTGGTTAAGTGTTTTCTGGGGAGAAAATATCATCTTCCATAGAATTTAACTGTGGTCCTAGGAGTTCAAACACTACCCATGTTAAACGTTTAAAAACTGTCAGAAAGTGATACTGTAAGCTGTTGTTGCTTTCTTTAATAATATAATGGTGGGGCTTTAGGAGTACAATTGAGATGAAAAAGAAGAATTTTGAGGACAGGCCACGTATTCCAACTGGTTAATTTAAAGGTTATGTATTTTGCTGATGGCCGCTCAACTTTCCTATTTGGTCGGTTGAAATTGTTCAGTTCATCATAGGCCGAGAGACTGAGAGGGATGGCCATTGAAAGCAAAGTCGTTGATTTAGAAACTTTAGTTTAGATAACTCAATGATGAAGTTACTTTGGAGTGCGTGGAGGATGGTGATTTTCCAGGGGTTCACACTTCAAAAACTAGTAAAAAGGAAAGAAAGAAAATGAAGTCTCAAATTGATCTAACAAGAACTGTAAAGCCTGTTGAGGGTTTTGCAGAATTAATTAACCTCATAAGTCATAAATATAATTCTTTTTCTTTCTTGTCTTCAGCTTAATTAGATTATAGGCAGTACTCTCACTGATATTTTGAGATAATTACTATTTGAGCTAACAGTTTAACCTGACAAGTCAACCCAAGATAGTCAAAACAACAAAATATTACTTTTACATTTTCTAAAGGTGGTATCTAAACATTAATGAACAGTATATTTGAATGCATGGACAGATTTGAAAGAGGAGAATGGAGACAAAGGTTAGGAAGTCTAGAAATCTTATTTATCTGAGAGTCCATGATAGGGAAGAAAAAAGAATTGTATTGCTTTTGTTTTGATAGATAGGTTTGGTTTTCCTTTTAGAAGGAACAACTTTTGGTCTTCATTTTGTTTTTGTTTTGGGTAACTATAAAGATCCCCTCCCCTAAGAAGAGATTAACTGGGACTGATAAGGGAGGGAGCTGATTATCTTAGCTGATATATATGCTCTGTGGGCACCAAACTTCAGTTACATTGTGGGTTTAATTTCATATACACACGTTTGTCCCATTATTTCTTCAAAGATTGAGACTTGTACATTTCTAGTGGGCATAAAGTTGTCTCTCAGCTTTTCTAGAGTACTTGACCCTACACAGCTCCTCCACTTAGGGTTCTTCACAACTATAAATTTCATTCATTCCCTTGTCTTTCTACTCCACCCTTGCATGCTTCCTCATTTCTTTGTAATCTCTTCCCTCTCTAACAACCCCATCTCAAGTTTTCAACCAAACTTGAGTTGGGATTTCTCAAAAACATTATTATTTTTTACCAGATTTCTCAACTTTGGCTCACCCAAACATCACCCAACTTCAAGTTTCCATCTCTTTTATTGACTTGATACTTCCCTGTTTTGGTGTTTGCTACATAGTGAGATCTTGTTTAAGGATAAAACGAAATGATTTCCAGTGTGTGTCAAGACCTGCAGTCCCATGTTGAATCTCATGTTTTAAGTTTCCAGTTGTTTCCTCAGGAACCAAGTTACCCCACCAGCAAATTCTCCAACAGAAAATGTGAAGAAGAAGTAGAAGCAAATTCAAAACATGGTGAAAATGGTGAAGGGTGGAGTTTCCTTGAATCTCTCTCCAATGGACATCAAGAAAACAAGGTGTATGTCCATCACTCATCCACAAAGCTAAGCAAGAAAAGCTTAGAAATGTGCACTGAAAGCTTAGGCAGCGAAAGTGGGAGTGACATGGGTGAGAACGACATCTCTTTATTGACATTGGAAGTGGACGATTCTCGTCGATATTCGACATTATTGACTCAAAAGAAAGCCATTAGAAAGTACATCACATTTCCACCTCCATTAACATCAATAAGTGGCTCCACGGGCGTCCGAGTCAAGTCCTACAGAGAAGATGGGCGGCTGGTGTTGAAAGCCATGGTATGTTCTACTTCTCCCAGCAGCTACTTCCAAGCAGAACGTAGCCATGGGAGGCTTAAACTTCAGCTGGTGAAACACATTGAAAAGAGAGTTAAAGAAGAAGATGGAGAAGAAGTTGAAGAGGAACTGAACTTTGTTGATGATGATGGGGAAGAAATGGGAATGGAAAATTTTGGAAGGCTACGCAATTGCAGCAATGGCAGGTGCAAACAAGGCAGGCACAAGAGCAAAGAGTTGCTCAATTGGGAGCCGCTCTGGGTTTCTACCTAATTATTAATCAATATATTAAGACCTCTAATTATGATTTTTAAGTAAAATTATTTATTACCCCATTTCTCTTTCTAAAATCTCCCTTTCCCATTTTCCATTGTATCTTGAATCTTATTGACAATGTGAACTGGATTTTGAGGTTATTAATGCTAATTGTTCAACCTGCAGGCAGCAGCTTATGCAGTTAGTTATTATCGTTGTTCAACCCTTTCTCTCTCTCCAACAAAGATATTTTTTCTACTTTTTAATGATTAACCTATAATACTTAAATTTTTTTTAAACAACTTTCTTACCAAAAAATTATTAGATTTAAAGTGAATTTGGATCGATTTTCTAAATACTTAAAACCATTTTTTCACTTATAAACTATTTTTTAAGTCAATTCAAATAGGCTTAGTTAATACAAGTTGCATCTTATAAAATATTACTTATAAAATATGTTAGAATTAGAATGAACACAAAGTTAACTTTAATTTTTCTCCATATTTTTAGTCAAGGGTGTGATTTATTATAGTTTACCGAAATACTATCAATTCTACAAAAAAAAAAATAAAAAATAAAAAAAATCTACTGTTTCTTTATCACTTTATTACCACAGTGATTATGATTCCAAAACGTCTTTATATTGTCAAGATAAAAACGCGTTATTTTTCTTAGAAATCAAATTATATAATAAAATTTACACACATGAATTTGATACTCTTAAAAGGAGTCCATCTCCAATCCGATGGACTCGATGTGTGGTAGATTATGGAATCTGAAAGTATACAAATCATATAGACCTCTAAAGAATTATCATATAATAAATTATTTGATTTCAATCCAAAAGAAACCAACTTTTAGAGCCAGACGAAAGCCTTCTAGGATTGCCATGACTTTAGGAGTTGGATGAGAAGAATTGACATCCAGAAGAATTACTTTAGCAACTTTCGGAAGACCCAACGAAACGAGATAAATGACACTAATATCGATTGAGAAAAAGTTAGGGATACTAACAAGATCAAAATTGATTCTCAATTATTAATGATAGTATATATTTTTTTGAGTGAATTTAAAAGTAACACGAACTATTTAACTATTTCAAAATTCACTTTGAATTGTATCTTGATTATTTTATATGATGAGAATAAAGTTGTTAATAATTATTTTAAAAACTAACCACAGATGAAATCATAAATAAGAAGGATAAAGTTGAGAGTGGTCCATAAAATAAAAATTAAAAAAAAAAAATATATATATATAGAAAGTAATTTTAAAGTGGATCCAGGAGTAGACAGGAGTACGACTGGGCGGTTCTTATCAAAGGTGGGCCCAGCCCAAGAGACCAACATGGGACTGACATCATCATCATCATCATCCATGGATACCTCCATGTGCATTGCTTTTTCCCTTCTAGCCCTAACCGAAACTTCCTAGATGCTTCCTTCCTTTTTTTTTTTTTTTTTTTTCAATATATATATATATATTATATATAATATATATCAATACACTTATAAACTTTGAATTGTATCAATCTAGATTTACACTTTATAAATATATTAATTTACATCATCTATTACATTTTTATTTGGATAAACATTGTGTGAGACAATCACACTCTTAAACTTTCATAAGAGAATCAATTGAGACTCTTAATTAAGATTTCCTTAAAAAAAATTTCATCCATCAATTTAATTGACCATTTTATTAATCCGATATTTGAAGAAGTCTGTACACTTAAAAAGAAATTGAAATGAGACAATTTTCATATAACAATCTTATAAAAAAAAAAAAAAAAAAGTCTAAATTGATTCACTTATAATACTTTAGAAGTTTAATTTGAAACAATTATATGTTTTGTATGATATTCTTTTACCAAGTATGAATGAGTTTGTAAATTTATATACTTGCAAAAGTTCAGTGTTTAAATTCATATGACAATTATTAGCGCAAGATTTAAATCGATATAATACCCAAAGTTTAGCGGAATAAATTGTATTTTTTGGAGATCAATATTAAAAAATTAAAGTAAATCTAACACATAAAACACAATATTATATCATGACTACTAACAAAGGAGTAACTCATTTATCTTATAAGAAATGTGATATTCTTTAAATTTTCTAGTGTGGGATCCTCAACCAGTAGAAATCTACTAATCAGGTACTAAATTTCAATAATATTCAATGCCTCTACATCTATGTGTAGTATTATTATCAAAATTGACTTCAACTATGAAGTTAATTAGGGTGTGATAGTAGCTATGAGTGGTGAGGTTGGAAGAATTTTTGCATGAGAATATTGAAAGGTGATACCTTAAATGACCATGTAGAAGAATAGTATTTAAAAAGACTATATATGTTAGGGATGATATCCCACAGATAGGCAATACCAAATATCATATATAGTATTGATATCATAAAGGTAAATTAGCATACACATATTGTCTTGTTTATAAATTATTTGAATCAAGTTATTGGTGAGAGAAGTAGAGACGTGTGTTTGGTCTAATTTATTGGATATATAGTTTAGTAGATTATAGATATCGAATATGGACGTGAATATAATATAATAGTCATTGGCATTATTATATTAGTGCTATTAACTTCTTTTCTTTTATATTAGATGGCGAGAAAGAGAAGATATACTATGATGGCTAAATGTAGTTATATTTTGATCATAGGGATAATGTATGATAAGTGAGAGAGAAGGAAAATATATGAAGCAAGAAACTAGAGAGGGTAGTATAAGAAAGTATTTATGCACATTCCACTCTAATCACAAAATAATAGCAATAATAATTATTATTATTCAATAAATAAGAGTAATCAAATAAAAAAATATTATCAAAATATCTTGAATCTATTGTTTGATGTTTTGAATGACCAAGTACGGGGTCTCGTTGGTAGGGACTTAGGGGCAACGACCCCAATATCTAATTTGTATTAGTTTATGTATTATTTACAATTTTAGGCGTAGGATTTAGAGAGATTATATATAAATCCTTCAACTTTATTGGTACCATAGAAATATTCTGCGTATTATCTAGTATTTCTCTCTAATAATAAAAACTGTTCTCTTCTTATGTTTGTAGACGTAGATAATATATTATTAGTAAACCACGTAAATTTCTGTGTCGATTGTTTTCTGGTTTTTTTTTATTTTCGATTTCATAACAAATATTTTTCTTTATAAAAAAATTAAAATAATTTGTCTGATGGTAAACTATGATTGAACAATTGAAAAAGATGTATAAAGATATATAAATGTAATCGGACGGCGATGTATGTATTTTTATTCGCATGAAAGAAGAGGAGAAAAATGTTGAATCGTGGAGTTGAGAAACCCATAAGTTAGAGTGGGGTAAGGCTTAGATTTAAAGGGAAGATGGAAAGGGAAAGGATTGTCAACAAGCACAACGTAGCACATGGAATTGGATTGAGTGTCCCAAACCCCAAGGATACATAATATGCATGGTCATGTGCTTCCCTTTCATAAAAGGAGAAAAAAAACTTATTCGGATATTTTTCTTGAAAATAATTCATTTTGGAAAAATGTGGGGTATTTGACTATCACTTAAAATAATTTTTGAAACACTTTCAAAATGTATTTCAAATCATTTTTATCAAAAAAAAAAAAAAAATTAAATAAAAATGACTTTATTAAAAAACATTTTTTCCACCCCTCAATTCAAACCAATCTTTAATTTACTCATATTATCTAGGCTTTAACTTTCCAATATCCTATTATATTGTATTCACTTTGCCCCATGTGTGTAGCCTAATTCTTCAATATTTCTTACCCTCACGTCCATTCCAATTGCATGCAAACGCCTCTCTCCATTATCATGCAAATTGCAACCCAAAATTCGGTAGTTGTGTCCACTTGTACGTGTATATATCATATCTTTAATTACCTAACAGTAACAACATAGGTCCGTATGTACCTAAAATGTCTCTTATCAATAGGAATATTGTATTTTTCATTTATATATTTCTTGAAAATGTCTTAAATCTGCTGTGTCGGCTAGCTCCAAATACCCAAGAAAGAGGGTCTATATAGAGATTATCATTCAATTTTTTTAGCTTTATTTTAGGTCTATTTTATTTTGAATTTAAGAGAGATATCATATACAAATGCTCTAAACGTCATTTGCATATCTCTTTTTATTTTGTATTATATTGCTCATCAAGCAATTTCAAATTCTATAAAAAGAACGTGCAATTGAATTTAAGAAGGGTATTATGTTTCTCTCTACTCGCAGATATAATTAACATATTGCTAATGAACCACTTAAATTTGTTTGATTATTCATGTCATAATAATATCATGATTTTTTCCTTATTTAGCCTATATTAGACTTGTATTTTCAACAATATCCTCTATGAACGTGCTTTACTCATGTTTCAAAATCACTATATAACCCTCCATTTGACCATTTGCATGCCATACATATGTTACTTAGGCCATCAACAACAGTAATGAATCAAGATTGGGCCGCTTGTAATTTTGACGAGGGTGCCACAATGTGGATCCATCGTTTTACATAGTTGGATGTATTAGTCATGGAGGAATATTTTAAATTTATATTTAGAGAAATATTTTTTTATGGTAAATGTAGAATTTTTTTAATCCACATCCAATCGTTACAATCATTAAATAATGTTTTCAAATAAACCATTATTCGCTGTATTTTTTATTCTTAATGGTGCTTATGATGATGAATGTAAATGACGATGGGTGATTATAATGAATGAAGATGAATGACGGATTGATCTATCTCTTGGTATGAAAATAATGTAATGTGTTGGTGATAAATTTGATTCGTGCACACCTTGTTAGTGCATATAAGTTCTCTTAAGCTAGACCCAAGTATAAATCTAAACTAAGTTTTTTGGTAAGTCCATGGTCGAACCTATGGATTCTAGAGTGTACCAATGCGGGGTTTTTAATGCTTGCTTTGACCAACTTGGGGGAGAAGTTGAAGAAAATATCTCTCTCAAGCTTCTCTTCGGCAACACCTCTTTATCAACGGTGGAAAAATGGTGGTAGTCCCCCCTACTCCTTGCTTGTTAATGGTAGAGGTGAAAAGTTGTAACTATTGGCTATCTGTGTTCCAAATTCTAACTGCCTAACTCTTCATCTATAGCACTAGGTAGATTCTTCTAATTCTTACATTAAGGCGCGTTAGTGAAGCAACTTTTACTTAAAAGGATACTTTTGTACGAGTTTATCATATATGTAGAATTTCATACGTTTTCCTTTGCAATGAATGCGTTTACATTACTAAAAATCTTAATTATTCCAACTTTGAGAGAACAATAACTTGTATTTCTACAAGTTATCACCCCCCTTCTCCCCCCTCCCCCCAAAAAAAAGGAAAAATTTTGAACAATGTTTGTCTTTGAACATTCCTAAAATAATTCCTCAACATACTCTTGTGACACTAGCTCTACCCTCATCATATCTTTTAACCTACAATTATCTGAGATTGGCATTTAAAATATAGGTTTGTTCCCTTCCTATAGAAATATATAATTGATCTCTCATGCGACAAGCACGTTCTTAAAAAATTCTTTTGCTTTCGAGAACATTTCCATTTTTCAAATCCAGTAATTTAGGACTATCCATGCGCCGATTCGGGTAACTCACCTTCGTTTTGGCTTGCCCCCATGGGTGTCATGCAGACATCCAACTACGAGCAAGTGTCATTCACGACTAAACTCTTATCTAAGCGTTTAAGCATTTTATTTTTCTTCCTTAGGCTTAGATAGCGGAGTTTAAGATGCATTGGTCTTGGTTACTTACCTTCGTTTTGGTTTACCCCCATCGGTGTCATGCAGGCATACAACTACGAGTAAGTTGCCATTTCCAATCTTAACTCATATCATGTTGGGTTTTTTCCCTTTGTGTTGATAGTGGAGTTTTCTATTATGTCCGAACTATTTATTTATTTATTATTTTTTCTTTTTTTTTTTAGTTAAATGAAATTATGAAGATTTTTATAAACTGGAAAACGTATCAACTCAATCTTCCCCACCCCCAAAATTTGGAGGTCAAAAAGGTCTTCATTGCTGAAAAAGAACTATAAAAATGCCTTAGAAATTTCAAAAGGAGGTTTGAGGTGAGGCTTGCATGCATGGGAAATAAAAAATTTGTTTCATTTGGTGAGATTTTTTTACTTAGATTTCTAACGCCTATCTTAAACATGTAAATTGTCAGATATTAGTATTATCATCGAGGTGTCAAAGCTTTGACGCAAGACAAAAATAATAAAGGAAAGACAAAAGGAATATTGAAGACAAACGCAAAGATCAAAATGATATAAATTTCATTTACTAGAAAAGATGTATACATGGAACTCAAAATGTACAAACGCATACAAAAGTTAGAAATAAATATGAAATCAAAAAGGCCAACACCCCCAAATTTATCTACGAAGCTGATGCATCGTTCCTGCGTTTAAGTGCGGGGTTTTCATCCATGAATCTATGGGGATTTATCAAGTGTTGTGGCAGGGGAGGAAGGGCAAATATTCCCATCAAGACTTGGTTTATGTACTGTGTCGTGAAGTTGAACTGGTATTGACTCCTCTACGTTTACTGATGTAGGTAATCCTTTATAACGACATTTTGGCATTTCAGAGTCACCAATTACAAGTGTAGCACTTCCATGGATGTGACCAAAGGTCTGATTTGTGCTTGGATGAACTGTTTGAGTTTATCCATGTTGGCTTGTGAGATAGGAGGTATAAGTGCATTTGGTTGGAGTGGCTGGGGAGTTGTCAGTGGTGTGAGCGTTGCTTGGTCCCAACTCAGTTGGCTCATAGTGTTAGGTTGTATGTCCTAAAACTCGCAGTTTGTAGAGTTAAACATTTTCTATTATCAATAAAGATGTTATTCAACATTTCTTCAATAAAGTTGTTATTGAATTTGCAAATTGCACTTGTAAAGACTAAATCTAATAAACTAATATCTATGGTTATTATATGAATACTTGAACTTTATGTGGAGACATAAAAGTGGATCAGATTCGAGTAAATAGTCAAAATGATCTATAGTATATGAATAAGATTGGGTGCCTTATTATGGTAACATTATCGGATGCGACCCACTATGTAGTTGTTACAATTTGTTGTAAGGTACTATAAACGAAGTGATCCTGATTCGGTCATGTATTGACATGAATGGAGGCATCCTATGCAATGAGTTTGCGTAAGATCGGACAAAAAAATAAGTCATTCTTACTTTATAATGTTGTTTACTATTTAAGACTGACTATTTCACTTAGATGATCTAGGTAACTCAATCTTAATCATAAACTAACTATGAACTCCTATTTATTCGAGATTATCCTTAGATTTGCATAGGTGAGGGTTGGCTAAAAAATGTCGACTCAATAAGCCTCCCATTTCAGGGGTAAGATCGGGTAGATAGCTAGTGACATAGGGTGCAAGATAGAATTCACGCCTACTGGATTTAAGGATAAGAGGAAGATTGCTTTCTTAAGTGCTGAATCTAGGTCTTGAACAAGGGGCCTCACCCTCTCATTGGCTCGAGAGGGATCCGGTTTAGTGATTGAATCACAAACCAATTGTTCATTAGAGGATCAGTGGAACTTAAAGAGCAAGACGTAATTTCGGGGGTAAAACAACATTTGACCCAACCGTTATTACGAACAACCTGTGAAGGATTGACTTACTGATTATGGTTAAATCAAGTGGACACAAATATATCTACAGTGAGGAGAGTGCAACTATCGAGCTATAGTGGTGTGACTCGATAGTTAATAAATATTGATTAATTCGGTCTAAAGAGTTTTAGCCAATTAATCTCAAATCGTTGGAGCACATGATCTGTAAGTCCATAAGGTCCCTCTACTAGCTCGTAAAACATGAATATCTTGAATTAGTAAATTGAGTGAATTTGGAATGATGTCAATTTGAAGTATTCAAATTTAATTTCAATTTGAAATGTTCAAACTGAATTTAGGATTTGAATTTGAATAATTCAAATTCAAATTAAGGTTTGTATAATTACATTTGATATAATTAATTAACATTTAATTTATCGAAATTAAATGAAATTGGAGAGTTTATATTGATTTAAATATTAATTACATGAATATGATTCATGTTTAAAGTTAGATGTTTGATTAATTTAATATTTGATATTAAATTATAATTTAATTAATTAAATTTATTTAATTAATTAAATTTGTTTAATTAATTAAATAAAATTAATTTTCATTTTTTATTCAATTTTAGAAATTGAATATTGTTTTTTAGTTTAATTAATTTTGAATTAATTAAATTGAAGATTGGAAATTAATTTAATTTAATTTTGGAATTAAATTGAGATAGTGGAAAGATCCATAATTTTGCTTATTTTGGTGGATTGATCTGAATGAAACACCTAATCCCACTTTTTGAGTGCTTCTTGAAGTGTCATATTGCTGAAAAGTTTAGTAGATGCATATAATGGTTACATAAAACTCTTCAATTTTACACAAAATGAAGGTGAACTAGAAAAAGATTTCTACTAGGTTCTTCTCCTTCACCTGAAAACTCATCCCTTTCCCTTCACAAATTCAACTCAATTGTGAGTTCCACCACTCAAATTCAAGGCTGAGAATAGTAGAGAAGATCTCTTAGTAGTTCATTGAAGATTTGGAGCTGAGAATACGTGAGGAGCAGCTTGGATCAGAGAGGAATTCTTCAAAGGTATGTGTTTCTTGAAACCATCTCATTAGCTTATGAACATGCTTATTTTAATTTTAAAATTAAGGATTTAGAATGCTTAATGATCATGTTTTCTACTGCTGCTTGTTTTTGTATTCCAACACATAGATGGTTGTTAGAGGATCAAAGGTGGGAGGTAAGGGTAAGCTGAGAGGGGAGCGTTGCAGGCTTTCTGTTTCGCCAACCTGATCCCTATGCATTTCATCTTGGTGTATTGGGTCAGATGGTTCATTAATAGGAGATATTAATCTTAATGGAGGGAGAGGTAAGTTGAGGTCCATAATGTTGGTGTCCTCATATTCTAACGCCAGCTCAACTTTAGATTATTTTTCTTCTAGTGAAGCTTCATTGATGGGTTCTTCTTCAGAAGCCTCAACATGTCTCTTCTTTGTTGTGCGCTTTGAAGGTTGAGGTCTCGAAGTCTTAGGCTTGGGAGGTAGGTTGGGCTAATTAGGTGAGCCTTGAATCAGACGCCTAACAAGCTTGATATCCATTAACCCATAAACCTCTTCAAAGTCATCCTCCAAAGGGATGTCGACGCATTCTCATAATGCATAAATGAGCCACGAGAAGTACAGTTGCCCGCGTAGCTTCCCCTTGCCAGCTTTGATTTGTTCTATTATGGTTTTTCTTATGTTAAGAGGGATGTTGCATTATGCAGTAGATAGCCAAGATCCTTTCCCTTGATACGGTTTCATCATGCGTTGTGGGCATGATACGGTTATTGATCAAATACAGCCAGAGGTTGGTGTCAGGGAGAAGGTTTCTGGGAGCCATTGTCATGATGCCCATTCTGAAAATGTTCCATGAACTCCCAGGCTTGTCTACTACTTGTACCACATTTTCTTATTGGTTTGGAGTTGGTTGTTCAATGATGCAGTTACTCTCTACATCTGGGTCATCTTGTGCGTCGAGCACTTTGTTGATAATCTTGGAGGAGAAGTGAACAATATTACCTTCCACCAACGTCGCGTCCCTTTCTTCATCAAGGTCACTACTGTAAAATGTGTGGATGGGGTGGGGCTAGATCCTTGTTGGGCCTACGTTGAGTTGACGCCAACACATTATGTCGATGTTGTTGGTAATATATTCTGACAAGGGACTGCATTCTAGAAATAAGCCCTTCTCCACAAGGATGATGTTGAATTTTCACTTCCTTACCCTTGTTTATTTGGGTGACACGGCTGCCACCCTTTTTCCTTTCTTTTCACCCTTCTTCTATCTTTCAGCCACGCAGTCTAATGCCCTTACTTCCTTCTCCAACTTTCTTTAGAGGGTTCTTTTTCTTTGTCCTTGTCATGCAGGTCTGTATTCCTCCAACCTACGTTCAAGCTCACATGAATAAGATGAGCTATCATCTTGCATTGCAACCATAGGACTGGTTGCAACTTCATTTTCTTCCTCTTCTTCTTCTTTTTCAACTATAAACCTTCTTTTCCTCCATAAAGGTTGTACTGAGGGACCTTCATTCGCATCTGATAGGCATGACAATGATGCGTTAGGGTTGACTCCTTGCATTCTTTTTTCATTCTCTTATTCAACCATTTCCTTTTCTAACATTATGGCATAACGATCAGCCTTGTTCATCTTTTCTTCTACTGGCCCTGAGGCATTTTGCACTCTTTCTCCTTCAGGCTTGTTTTCAGCCAATGCTTTAGAAGTTTTTTGATGTATTATTTGATCCATTTCCACGAATTTCCTTTGATCAAGGCTGGCTAAAATTGGTTCAAAGACCTTTTACTCATCTTTTCGAGCCAACTCATTGAGGTCAGGTTCAGTGGGTTGTGGAATTGGTTCCAATGTAGAGTTGTTGGAACTTGGAGGATCACTGGATGGTGATGGTGGTGTAACAAGTGGAGCGTTGAAAGGTGTATGCGACAAACTAGGTGAGGATGGGGGGGGAATGAGGAGCCACCTCAATGGAGAAAATCGTGGCTAAGGGTTTGACAGCTAGGGGAATTATCGGATGCACAATAGGCCATGGAGCGATTCTAAGGTGTTTAAGAATGGAGTCATGCGTCGGTATGTTAGGTGTAATGGTTGGGATGGTTGGTGGAGGGGCTGGCTTTTTGTAGGGTTTCGTGATAGCTGTTTTGACAGGGTCTTTCTACGCAGGTTGACCCTCTTCATCGCCTATGGGAGAAGACTGGGTAAAAGAAGCTTTTAGCCCTTGCTTATCCAGTGCTATTTCTCGGTCATCCAATGGTCGTTAGTCGTTATTAAGAGAAAAAAACCCCAACCCACCTTGTTTGTGTACTGGAATCCTATCTTACTAATAATAAGAAAGAGGGGCGGGCAAGTCTTGGGTTTTGGGCGGAGAAGAGCCGACATGGGGACTCGGGTCAGGGCGCAGCGTAACTAAGAGAGCCATTCCATTTAGGGCGAGCCCGTGTGGTTATGGGGGCGGGCACAAGCGGTCTGGTGTCCGAGCAGAGAGGGAGTACCTATGCCTCTGAATCGATAGGATGACCATTCTAAGCAGTCGTAGGCGAAGGAGACAAGGGCGAGGCCCTACTTGGACCATATTCGCAATTTATTTACATACGCGAACAACTAAAAATTTTGAAGGTGTAAATTCTGCAATTGTGGCCTCTATGGGTTTTCTTATAATTTAGATATGCTATTTTAGGGTCAATCTATTAGGGATAGGGCTACATAGTTATGGTTCATTTACATTAACATCTAATTGAATGAATTCAAGAAAGGGCCTGACGAACACAAACATGGGAGAGTATAGATAAGAAAACTGTGTGTAAGATATCGAGAACCCTTTGAATCACTACATTACCTGATTCAAACGGTTCTCACAAATGCCAAATGTATGAGGAAGTCCAATTCATTTCCGCATTAGTTTGGAAGGAGTTAAGAACTTGGGGTTTTTGGCGTTTTGGGAGATGGACGATCGTTGGTTTGGTTTCGCTGACATTGGTTGGGCCGGTGGTTTAGATTGATCGATGGTTTTCTAGGAGGAAGATGAAACGAGTGTGTGTTTAATTGGGGCAGTAGGCTTCAATGGTGGGGATGGGGATGATGGTGGTGAAGGGGAAATAGATAAAGAAGAAAAGAAGCTTATCGGGCTGTCTCTGACGAAACTCAATGACTCATTCTGACTATCTGAAGTGTCTGACATTGTTCTTCATGTTGGGAATGTCCTAGAACTCGCAGTTCTGTTAAACATTCTATTTTATCAATAACAATTCTGTTAAACATCTTTTCTTACAGTTTGTACGAATGCTTGTGTTGTATAATACATGATATTTACTTCACATCTTGTTTTTTGCTCAATTGCATATTTTATTTGCTTTACCACAAACCAATAAACATAAAATCCCTGGTTATCTGTATGTAACTTAAGCTTGTATGTGGTGACATACAAGTGCATCATGTCTTGAGTGATAACCAAAATAGTCTGTAGTATATGGATATAGGAGGGAAACCTTATCCTGGTAACGCTACGGATGCGGCCCACTTTGTGAAATGGTCACAAGTGTTGTGACTTGTCACAAATTTTCTGATCCTAATCATTTGTGTATGGGATATGCGAGCGAGGGCGTCCTATACAAAGAGTTTGTATAAGACCTGACCATGAAGTGTGAACGTCTCGTTATATAACACCGTTCATGATAGAGACTTCACTTCACTAGGATGACCATAGGTAACATGACATCAATCCTTCTCCAACCTCTACCAAATTCATGAAAGACCACACTTTGGGTTCTCACTTCGAGAATACCAAGGGCTCCATTTTGGTGGATTCATCCCCGCTGCGTTCACTTGTTCGTAATTGTTTGTGTTGCTGCCGTTCAAACGATCGTGCTGCTGCAGCGACTTGTTTGTTGGGCGATAGAGTTCGCGTAGAGGTCTTCCGCTGCGTCTGAGTTCCAAAGCTTGAAGAGGGTCTTCAACTGGTATGAGAACTCTTTCCTTGTAATTTTATTGTTCAAAGCATGCCTTTAATTAGTGTAATTGTGCATAACTATTTGTTAGAATGTGTGTGTTGTATTTTGGTCACGATGAAATCCGACAGATCCAAATGCGCTCATGGATGCTCTTCGTTAAAAGCTCCTTCGATTGGTATCAGAGCCAAGTTCTGATATTTCAATTTCATTGTTGCAATGAATTACATATACATTCTTGGAGGGAGCATGCCTATTTTGTTTAATTGTTAAATTGTTGTGGATGTGCGGATTAATGGATGTTTTTGTGGATGTTAGCCTCGGTTTGATTTAATTCTTTTACATTTGCGGTTGTTTGTAATGGCCCTTACGTTTTTGGGCATTAATAATCATTATCGAGTATGTAATTCAAAGTTTGTTTGAGTCTTGAATCGTTCGTGAAGAAGATCAGAGCAAGCGTTGTAGATCTTGGAGGAAGGAGACGATCAAGGGTTGATCGCATCGTATAAACGATGGGTAAGCGATCGTTAAGTATCGGGTCGTGTAGATGATAGGATGCCCACGAATTGTTTAACGCGCACGTGCATTAGATGATCGTTTAGGTCAACAAGCTTCATCGCTTAGTAACTGACTAAACGATCGCCTAGTATCGCAAGGTAAATCGTTTACCTGTCGTCGCGTTAACCGATCGCCTAGACGATCAGGCTTCGTAGCCTCGTAGTCGTCTATGCGATCGTTTAGTTTTTGCGTCTATCGTCTAGTGCGCGCTGGGTGATCGTCTACCTTCGGTGTTTACTACACGATGGGGTTCTTCTGGTGATTCAAGACCCAGTTCGCCTGTGAACTGGTTCACTCGATGAAAAATGTAATAGATAGGGTTATTTCATTCCAGTTTTTTGTAAAGGCTCATCCCGGTCCATTAATCCTTAATTTATTACATGCGATGTATGGTTTTTATATCTCATATGGTATGAACATATAGTAAATACTTAGGTTATGCATTGATCATGCATCATCTCTTTATTGTAAATTTTATAATTTAGAGATGCATGATTTAATTATGTAAGAGCATGCTCATGCATCATATAATATAAGAGTTATATTTATACATGTATAAAAAGCATTGACATGAATCATCTTTATATTATAATTGTTATAGTATAAGGGTGAATGATAGCATGTTTGCTTGGTTATTCGCGTTATATAAAAGATATGTACAGTAATGACCGGACATTGCATGAAGCATGACACATAGGTTTCTTTATAAGTGTTATAAACACCTCGTTGTGTGCAATGGTTTTTTAGTTATTTCTTTTAGGGTTGTATATGGGTTGGGTTGGGTTGAGGGTATTTTTTGGGCCAACCCGAAAATTTGGATTGGTTGGTTTGGCAACCCGAAGAACCCAAATGAAGCTCTAACCCAACCCAACCCAACCCTTCAAATTCGAGTGGGTCGGGTTGGGTTGTCGGGTTATAATTTGTTTTTTTTTTAATTAAAAATATGTAAATTTATATACAACATATAACTAATAACTAAAATCTCATAAAATTCAAATGCTAAATACCAATTATATCTAAGATATTTATTGCAAACTTCAAATAAATACAAATATCATAACAATTTTAAAATAAAAATATTTAAAATTCACAAATTAATCAATAGAAAGTAATCAAATTTTAAACAAAGAGAAATATATATATAGTATATTTTATTTATATAGAAAATTCGGGTTGGGTTGGGTCAAACAAAATTTTTTTTAGTCAACCATGACCCAACCCAACCCAACCCAACAAAAATAGAAAAAGTTTAACCCAACCCAACCCAAAAACAAAACTAACCCAACCCAACCCTTATATTTTGGGTTGGGTATTCCAGGTTGTTCAGGTTGTCAGGTTATTTGAACACATCTAGTTTCTTTTTAAAAGTTAAAGAGAAATTAGAACTAAAAGAAATAAGAAAGACATGCATACTCACTTAGATTCATGGTTTTAAAGTGTTTAAAACTTGGATCATTTAGACCTAAGATCACGGTTCTAATATGATTAGAAACCATAAGACTTTAATCTTTTTAATCAGTTTAATAGGATTAAATTGGCTAATAAAAGGTTAAAGTATAGAAAATCTATCTATAAGGGACCTTTTGTCTAAGGTAGGTTCTGTCTAGACTGGGGTATTTAAGTTGATGGAAACGTAACACCCCTACCTGGGAACTTACCTGGAAAAGTGAATTAGATAGATTTGATGCATGCTTGCAAGTTAAGGATAGTCCATTAATGTGTTTAAATGTGACTACTTGAACTTGTTCATGTTTTATACACAAGTGTTGTTTATGAGCAGGAATTAAAAAGACGACTTAGACTAAAATCAATAGCCAGATTTTCTAGGTTAATGAACCCTAGGTGGAACATTCAGTGGGAGGTACTTGGGGCATAAGATGCTTCACTTAAACCTTTTATGTTTCTCCTAAATAGTCCACACCGTGAGATCTACCCTCGGCCTTGAGGCACCTTTGGCGTGTCCCCCTAACGGATGGTGTTTGGGTAGGTCAATATCAAGGTGGATGGAGAGAGGGTTCATAGTAAGTGGGAGCGGGAAGTGCGACAGTATATCCCTCGGTCTCCCTCATAGGGTTGAATAAAGTTACTGTGTATCGCCTCAAGGCACCTTTGGAGTGTCCCTCTAATGGATGGCAGTTTTACGCATTTCTTTATTTGATTTCCTGGAAGAGGATAAGGTAACTTAGTCTCTTGTCCTAATCTGCTTCTTCCCTAAGGTGGGCTCATTAGGGTGGGACTCTGGCACTGAAAGCGAGGGGTCACACTTACGCAGAATTGTTAAAAGTTAACAGTTATGGACCGAAAAATGGTGGTTGTTAGGTTCAGTTCGAAGAGTTGGTTCTGCCTAATGGTTAAAAATGTCTCATCCCAGCGAAGAGGCATCTGATCACCCCACCGATGACATTTGTTCTGCCTCAATTGGGCATCATTGCAAAATAGAAGTCTATGACTTAGTGTACTTGAAAGTGTTTTGCAAAACTGATTGGTTTAAAAGTGGTTTAGAAAAATCTAATAAAGTTTTGTTCATATTTTTAGCAACAACTCTTTTTCAAAATGGCAATAGCCACATTGGCTTTGTTAAGCGCCAAAAAATTAACTGCCGACAATTTCACAACATGGAAACACATGATCACGACAATCCTAAACATCAAGGATCTTATGTTCGCTCTCACGGAGGCCTGTCCTTCTATTCCAGCTTCAAATGTCGCTCGAAATATTCATGAGGCATACGAGCGATGGACAAGGGAAAATGAGAAGGCCCGAGCCTATATCTTGGCAAGTCTTTCTGAAGTCTTGGCCAAGAAACATGAGCCTATGTTCTCAGCGCGTGAGATCATAGAGTTCCTACAAGGGATGATTGGACAACTGTCTGAACAGCTTATGCATGAGGCTCTTAAATATATATATTCAACTCCAAAATGAAAGAAGGCACCTCTGTTCGTGAACATGTGCTTAACATGATGGTCCACTTCAATGTGGCAGAATTGAATGGGTCTACCATCGATGAAGGCAGCAAGGTTAGCATAATCCTGCATTCATTGCCCGAGAGCTTCCTGCACTTTGTTAGCAATGTGATTCTTAACAAAGTGAAATATAACCTTACAACTCTCCTCAACGAGTTGCAGACCTACCAATCTTTACTGAAAAGTAAGGAGAGAAAGAAGGGTGAGACAAATGTTGCTTCATCCTTCAGGACATTCCATAGAGGTTCGACCTCAGGAACGAAGTCTACACCTTCTACTTCTAACTCTGCAAATGGGAAGAAGAAGAAGGGTGGTAAGTGAAAAGGGAAGGCGCCTGCAACCCTTCGTCTGTCGCCCCAAGGAGGCATCCACCGGTTGAAAAGGGAAAGTGTTTCCACTGCAACCAAGATGGACACTGGAAGAGGAACTGTCTTCGCTATCTGAAAGAGAAGAAAGCGGCCAAGGCTAAGGCCAAGGTCGATAAAGCTAAATATGATTTATTTGTACTTGAAACCAGTTTAGTGGAGAATGGTGATTCAACTTAGATAATTGATTCGGGCGCCACTAACCATGTTTGTTCTTCTTTTCATGGGATTAGACCTTGGCGACAGTTGGAGGCTGGTGAGATGATGATGCGAGTAGGCACCGAGCACGTCGTCTCAACTGTGGCAGTGGGAGGGCTCCAGTTAGCTTTACAGAATAGGTTTCTTGTTTTGAATGATGTATATATTGTTCCCGAACTTAAGAGGAACCTAATTTCTGTAAAGTATTTATTTCAATGTAAATATACTATCTATTTTAATGTGGATAAAGCATTTATTCATAAAGATGGTGTTTTTATTTGTACTGCAAATCTGGAATCTAATTTATATGTGCTAAGGCCGTTAGCCATTAATTCCCTCCAAAACACAGAATTGTTTAAAACTGTCATAACTCAGTCAAAACGTCGACATATTTCTCCAAAAGAAAATGCCTATCTTTGGCATCTACGTTTAGGGCACATCAATCTCAATAGGATTGAGAGATTGGTGAAGAATGGACTTCTAAGTGAGTTAGAAGAAAATTCTTTACCAGTGTGCGAGTCTTGCCTTGAGGGTAAGATGACTAAATGAGCTTTTACTGGAAAAGGTTATAGAGCCAAGGAGCCTCTTGAGTTAGTACATTCTGGCTTTTGTGGTCCTATGAATGTTCGAGCCCGAGGTGGCTATGAGTATTTTATCAGTTTTACTGATGATTACTCCAGGTATGGGTATGTTTATCTTATGCAACAGAAGTCTGAATCCTTTGAAAAGTTCAAAGAGTTCAAGGCTGAAGTTGAAAACGCATTGGATAGATGGATTAAAACACTTCGATTGGATTGAGGTGGAGAGTTTTTGGACTTGACATTCTAGGACTATTTGATAGAACATGGAATCGTTTCCCAACTCTCAGCATCGAGCACCTCAAAAAAATGGTGTAGCGGAGAGGAGAAATAGGACCTTGTTGGACATGGTTCGATCGATGATGAGTTACGCTTCCTTACCGGACTCGTTTTAGGGTTTTGCAGTGGAGACTGCGGTATATGTACTCAACTGTGTTCCCTCCAAGAGTTTTATGAGAACACCTCTGGAGTTGTGGAACGGGCGTAAAGCTAGTTTACATCACTTCCGCATTTAGGGTTGCCTTGCACATGTGCTTGAGGCTAATCCCAAGAAGTTGGAACCACGGTCGAGGTTATGCCTCTTTGTAGGCTACCCCAAAGGTATACGAGGGGGTTATTTTTATGATTCGACGGAAAATAGGGTGTTTGTTTCAACGAACACTACTTTCCTGGAGGAGAATCATATAAGGGAGCACAGTCCACGAAGTAAAGTCATGTTGCATGAGTTTTCCAATGAAACTACTGAAACTTCAACAAGAGATATTGAAGAGCCTGCAACAACAGCAAGAGTTGTTGATGGGAGTTCATCTAGTAGGTCGGTTCCACCTCAAGAGTTGAGGGAACCTCGACGTAGTGGGAGGGTTGTGAACCCACCCGTTCGCTATTTGGGTTTCACGAAAATCCTTGCTATGATAGCAGATGGTAACGTTAAGGATCTGTTGTCTTATCAAAAGGCAATGGAGGATGTTAACGGGGATGAATAGGTCAAAGCCATGGATCTTGAGATGGAGTCGATGTACTTCAACTCAGTATGGGATCTTGTAGATCATCCTGATGGGGTAAGACCTATAGGTTGCAAATGGATCTACAAGCGCAAACGGGGTGCTGATGGGAAGGTATAGACCTTCAAGGCTCGACTTGTGGCAAAAGGTTATACCCAGGTAGAGGGAGTCGACTATAAGGAGACTTTCTCGTCTGTTGTCATGTTAAAGTTGATCCGCACCTCCTGTCCATTGTAGCTTATTATAATTATGAGATCTGGCAAATGGACGCCAAGACGACCTTTCTAAATGGCAATCTTGAGGAGACCATTTACATGGTGCAACCCGAGGGATTCATAGCCCAAGGTCAAGAGCAAAAAGTTTGCAAATTGAATCTATCCATTTATGGGTTGAAACAGGTGTCTCGATCTTAGAACATACGGTTTGATACTGTGATCAAGTCGAATAGCTTTGACCAAAACGTTGATGAACCTTATGTCTACAAAAAGATCATCAACGCTTCAGTAGTCTTCTTAGTGTTGTACGTAGACGATATACTACTCATTGGGAATGATGTAGGTCTATTGACTGTAGTTAAGAACTGGCTAGCGACCCAATTCCAAATGAAAGATTTGGGAGCGGCTCAGTTTATTCTAGGAATACAGATCTTTCGGTAGCGTAAGAATAAAGTGCTAGCACTGTCTCAGGCATCGTACATTGACAAGATGTTGCTCAAGTACTCGATGCAGGACTCCGAGAGGGGCCTACTCCAGGCCGTTCAGACATGGAGTCACTTTGTCTAAGGATATGTGTCCTAAGACGGCTTAAGAGGTTGAGGAGATGAGACGGGTCCCATATGCGTCTACCGTTGGCAGTTTGATGTATGCGATGCTCTGTACTCTGTCCAGACATCTGCTACGCTGTAGGCATTGTCAGTAGGTATCAATCTAACCCAGGCCAGGGTCACTGGACCGCAGTGAAGAACATCCTCAAGTATCTTCGGAGAACGAGTGACTACATGCTCGTGTATGGTTCTAATCTATGGGGATTTTGATCCTTGTACTAAATACAGGCAGATATCCTGAATTTCAGAACATATATAACAGAGTACTCTCGCAAGTCCACATCAGGGTCAGTCTTTACTCTTAACGGAGGAGCTGTAGTGTGGTGAAGCACTAAGCAGGGGTGTATTGTCGACTCCACTATGGAGGTGGAGTACATATCGGCTTGTGGATCTGCTAAAGAGGTCGTCTGACTCAGGAAGTTCTTGACAGAACTGGAAGTTGTTCCAGATATGTCTAGGCTCATTACCCTATATTGTGATAATAGTGGGGCAGTGGCAAACTCCAAGGAGTCGTGGAGTCACCGGCACGACAAACACATAAAGTGGAAGTATCATCTGATCTACGAGATAGTGCATCAAGGGGACATGATCGTCACGAAGATCGCCTTGGAGCACAATGTTGCTGACCTGTTTACAAAGGCTCTCACGGCTACGGTGTTTAAGGGTCAACTACGGAGCATGGGTCTACAGGATCGCCCGCAACTAGACTAGGGTAAGTGGGAGATTTTCTTGTACTGGGCTTTTATGCCCTAGTTTATTGTTTTGAACTAGTTTTATGTACACCACATTTCGCTTTAGGACAAGTGGGAGATTGTTGAGGTTGATGCCCAAAAGTCTCGTGTTCTGTAGTTTGTAAACAGTTTGTACGAATGCTTGTGTTGTATAATATATGATATTTACTTCACATCTTGTTTTTTGCTCAGTTGTATGTTTATTTGCTTTACCACAAACCAATAAACATAAAATCCCTGGTTATCTGTATGTAACTTAAACATGTATGTTGGTCTTTAGTGGAATGCCTGACAGTTAACGAATGGTGGATCTCGTGGCTAAAGAGTTTAGTCAGCTATTCACGGACTATTGAAGCTTCGAGCCACAGATCCATTAGGTCCCCTGGGTAGCTTGGATAAAGTCGAGAATCAGTATTTGGATCAGTTTGAAATATTCAAATTGACAAGAGGGAGTTCGATTATATATGATATAATTGAACTAGTTGATTATATATGATATAATTGACTAAATGTATGAGATACATTATTTTGGAGAAAATTAGATATAAATATGATTTATATCATGTAGAGGAGAAATTACTATAGTAGATATGTGAGATCAAACTATAGAATAAGAATATAATATGATTATATTCATTAATTATTAAATTGGTTAATTATATGATAATTGGCCTAAAATTTCTCTCGGGTGTGCGTTAGTGAGAGTAGCCGCATTTGATTAGGGTAACCGATGAATAAAATTAAAATTTGTTTCATTTTGCAAAAGATAAAAAAAATTGGCATCAGTGTGAAAATATTACAATTGCATAGTTTGAGAGCCTATAAAATAGTCGCTCATCGTCTAAACGATCGCACGCTAGTCCCTAAACGATCGCTTAGCTTTCCTAAACGATTGCATAGTGTGCCGATTTTTTCTAAACAATCGTCTAACTTTTACTAAATGATCGCTTAGTAAAACCTACATGATCATGTAGCTTCTTCTAAACGATAAGCACTTGGCTATACGATATCTCTTCTTCTCTCTTACTTGCTTATTGTCTGCATGATTTATTCCTTCTCCAACCTCTACCAAATTGACCAAAGACCACACTTTGGGTTCTCACTCCGAGAATATCAAGGGTTCCATTTTGGTGGTGTCGTCCCCGCTGCGTTCACTTGTTCGTGATTGTTCGTGTTGCTGCCGTTCGTGTAGACGATCATGCTGCTATAGCCAAGTTGTTTGTTGGGCAATAAAGTTTGCGTAGAGGTCTTCCGCTGCGTCTGAGTTTCAAAGCTTGAAGAGGGTCTTCAACTGGTATTAGAACTCTTTCCTTGTAATTTTATTGTTCAAAGTATGCCTTTAATTAGTGTGATTGTTCATAACTGTTTGTTAGAATGTGTGTTTTGTATTTTGGTCATGATGAAATCGGAAAGATCCAAATGCGCTCATGGATGCCCTTCATTAAGAGCTCCTTCACATGCTTCGAAACATCATCACGAACGACTCAACAAACTCAAACACTTTGAATTACAAACTCGATTGCTTATTAATTATGCCTAAAAACGCAGGGGCCCTTACAAATTAACACTTTGTAAACTTTTAAGAAATATTTAAACAGAGGCAATCATCCCGTAAATATTCATCAACACATCCAAAAATGCATTTAACACTTAAACACAATGCAGAAACATTAAAACCCACCACAATTGTAAAAGAAGTTCAAAATAGAAGTGACATTTGGAATATCAAGCAAACTTGTCTCTGATACCAATTGAAGGAAATCAAACACAAGGATTTCCATGAGCAGTGGAAGGGATCGTTCCAAATTCCATTCCAATCGAACACTAATAATTACAGTCTAACCGGAAACTAACAGGTTGTGCAAAACTAGAAATTACAGCATGCTTTAAGATGATACAAGGGATAGAGGATGCATACCTTTGAAGAACCATTCTTCACGAATCTCTCAATCAATTTCCAAGCGTCCAAGAATAGCACACTCGAACGCAATGACTGGTACACAACACGAACACAACAAACGACCAACATCTCCTTGAACCCAATCGAGTCTAACTTGATCCACAAACTGAGTGAATACACTGATGACATGCAGAAATGCATGTCATCTTAGGCCTTTTATTTAAAATTATGAGGGCTGCTAAGCAGAATATGCGACAATTATGTTAGGAATTTATGAGAAAATGAGCTTGCATCGTTCAGCATGATGAATCTCGACTAACCTATTATTATGCTTTATTATGCATTCAATGTTCTATTTTTGTAGCTAACGCAGAAAGTGGACACAAACGTAGAAGTCGGACCACCGCATAGACGACCACATGTGGAGAAACTCTCCATCGAAAAGGAGAATGCGTTCGATCAACGCATGGGTGTTGCGGTAATCAGCCGCAAGCATCCAGCGCATGGGAGTTGCACTCATCAAAGCGATTGCGATCATCGTGTAGAGTTGCAGTATTAAACGAATGCGGTCACTGCATGATTGTGGCTACACGATAACGCATACTAATGGGATCAACGCAAGGTTGGGGAATGAATGCATCAATATAGATCTCGAGAAAAGCAAAAGATGATGTTGACATTTCACTTACCACGCCGTTAGCAACAGAGATTCAGAAAGGACTAAATGCGTCGGATTTCAGAATCAGAGCAGTCCATTAATGCTGTCGATGATCCAGGCTTTATATAAAGAAGCCGATGAGCAGAATTTCAAATCATCCAAAGTTTTCGCCTGAGGTTCGCCTAGGGCGGGTCCTTGTGATCCAAACAAATGCGTGAGAAGAAGCCTGAGAGTTCTTCACCTCCTTTATCCATTCCGAGTGACGACCGGAACCTTCGACCGTAGCTAGATCTCGAGAGAGTTAGCTCCTTCGCCCATCCATAGCACCACCGGCAGCCTTGACACACATCCACTGGAAGAAAGTCATTACTTCCAGTTGGTCATTTCATTTTCTCTTCTTTTCTCATATTGTATCACACTACATTTTGGGATTAAGGAATTAATACATTTTGTGTTCAATACATTTCTATGTGTCCTTCGATTCCATTTCATCTTCTTTGCTTAACATCTTTAACTTTCATGGCATCACTTAGTGAGATTGCTAGAGTATCGCATACTTAGTCATATGGATTAGAGATATGAAGCATGTAGCAAACCACCGAGAGGTGTGCGTTGCGTGATTGTGTGAGAAAACCTTATTTTCTTAGTGTGAAGCTGTAACAACACCCGTCTATAGGCCGATGCAACGCTTGTCTATGAGTAAAATCAGTAACAACTAACTGTTCGAGAGGGTAAGTGGTTGCTCGCATTAAGCAATGTGAGTTATTGTTTAATAGAGATAGGAACAATCTTATACCTAAAGTGCTTATAATCCGGGTCTTCATTAACACATACCTTAAAGTCTCAAACGCCTACTGGCAATCTTCATCGAATACATAAGGCATGTTCACTTCTAATAATGTGCTCCGTAGACGTGTGATTTGGGTAAGTCCTTTTACAAACCTTCTATAAAAGCCTGCATGGCCTAAAAAGCTCTTCAGGTCCTTAACGTTCGCGGGTGCGAGCAATTTTGCAATTAGATCAATCTTGGCTTCATCCACTTCCAACCTTGCTTTGGAAGCCTTATGCCTAAGAACAATTCTTTCTGTCATCATAAAGTGACATTTTTTTCAATTAAGTACCAAGTTAATTTCCTCGCATCTAGCATCGAGAATCAAATACTATGGGATCGTTTACCCTCGAGCGTTTATGTAATCATGTGGCCAACGCAACACGATCGAGTGAACTCTTTACACGATCGTGTAGCATTAGCTATGCGATTGTTTAGCAAATGCTACACGATTGAGTAGAACATTTCTACATAAACACATAACCAAATCTAAACGATCGTCTAGCTTGAGCTACTTGATACGACCATCGTTTCTTCTTCTCCATCGAAGCGAACAACAACTCTTTGTGTCTGAAGCTTCTTCACGAATGACTCAAAAAACACAAATGAATACAAACTCGATTGCAAGTTATTATGCCCAAAAATGCAGGGGCCCTTACAAATTGACTTTTGTAAAAGTAAATGAAAGCATTAAACAAAGACAATTATCCCAAAACATCTACAAACACTTAACACTTAAAGCATTGCAGAAAGTTAAAACCCACCAAAATTGTAAACGAAATTCAATACAACAATGGAATTTGGAAATCAGAACACAACCTGGCTCTGATATCAATTGAAAGAACTCTAATTATAGAGGACCTTTGAGTGGAAGTGGATCGTCCAAACTTCATTGTTAATGAACTTATACATTTACAATCATACAGAATAGATTATGCACAAATCTTAAATTACAGCATGCTTTCGAAATGAAAAATAAAGGATAAGATATTAACCTTTGAAGAATCGTTCTTCAAGATAATCCCTCGATCATTCACCAACACGTCAAACAAGACGATCTCCCTCGATTAGCAACAAGTAGCAACTCAATCCTCGAACTAACCAGACACAACCATTTAGATACCTTAGTATTCTCAGTGTGAAAATCCAGGAGCGGTGGGCTCTTGCTTATTTTGGTTAGAGGGGAAGATTGAAGTTTAGGAGGAAGATGAATGTATAGGCAACAACACTATCGTGTAGAAAAAACCAGTCTATCGCATAGACTTCCTACTCGATCGTTTAGGCTTTCAAGTGATTGTATAGTAAGACTCTCTTACTCGATTGCTTATCACATAAGTTGTATATTGGATTTTGAAATAAAAAATCATTTTTATTCCAAATTTGCCATAAAACTAAATAACTACCCACTAAGAGTGGTTATTGAGAAAATGAATTTAATTATCAAATAATTAATAAATATAAATAAATATGATAACTAACTCATCAATTATATTTATAACCTATAGTTTTAATATTGTATCATATACAATGTATAAACCATAGTTCTTTTTCTCTATTTTATTGCATTTAATATAAGTCATATTTATATTAAATTTAATGACTATAAATCTTATTCATAGAAAATATATTTGAATCATATTCAAATATTAGTTTCTTCAATCAAACAATAATGTATCAAATACATTATATCAATTAAATCATATATAATTTAATTAATTTAATTATAACATATATAATCAAATTCCCTCTTATTAACTTGAACATTTCAAATTAACCCAAAAATTGATTCTCAACTTAAATCCATTGAGCTACCAAAGGGATCTTATGGACCTGTAGCTTGAAGCTCCAATGGTACATGAATAATGATTAAACTCTTTAATCACATTATCCACCATCCATTAACTGTCGAGCACTTCACTAAAGACCGACAGCTGCATTCTTCGCACTACTGATATATTTCTGTGTCCATTGGATATAACCAATCAACAGTACAATGACCCTTCACAAATCTCTCGTAAGTACAGCTGGGACAATTTACCGTTTTGCCCCTGTAGTTACATCTAACTCCTTAAGTACCATTGATTCTTCTAATGAATAATAGATCATAGTCCCACTATGACTAAACCCCTCTCGGGCCAAAAGAGGGTATGGCACCACATTGTTCAAGACTCGAGATCAACCCTTAAGGGAGTAATTTATCTATTTACCCCTGCATTGGGGAATGAGTGAATTCCATCCTGTGTAGCTGAGTTTCTAATTCCCCAATCAGATGGATCCCCAAAATGATAGGCTTGTTGAGTCAGTGATCTGGCCACTCACCCATGCAAATCAAAGGACCACCCTCATAGGCAGGAATTCACAACTCACTCAGGATTAAAATCATGTTATCTATGGTCATCCTAGTGAAATGAAGGTCTCAATTATGAACGGCGTTATATAACGAGAATAAAAATTTTGTGGTCCGGTCTTATACAAACTCCTTTGTATAGAATATCCCGCTCGCATGTCTAATACATGAATGATCAGGATCAGATCATTTGTAGCACCTTACAACATTTGTAACACCTACAAAGCGGGCCATACTTGTAGTGTCACCATGGATAAGGCAACCTTATCCATATACTACAGACCATTTAGGTTATCACTTAAAGCACGATCTACTTGTATGTCTTCACATACATGTTTAAGCGGGCCATACTTATAGTGTCACCAGGATAAGGTATCACAACGATACCATAGATCTTAGTTTATTGATTTGTGGTTAATGCAACTAAAACATAAAATATTTTATAAACAATGTGAAAATATCATTTATAATAAATCACGGAATGTTTGTTCATACAAGTGTTTACAAACTACAGGACCTTACAAGATTTAGGGCATCAACCCCAATACTATGTTGTGTGCTTATTTGCTTTGTTTGCTCGTTTGCTATGTTATTATCATGATAGTTTATGATGCACTCTTCTTGTGATGAAATTTGCATGAAAGAACTTTAGGAAAACATGATCATGATTTTAGCCCAAATTTAAAAAAAAAAACTTATCTCTCATGCATCCTTAAGTCATTTATTTTGCAAAATTAAAAGTCTTGATGCTTAGAATTGGGTTATCTAGTTTGTACTTCTGTTATCACCCCAAAAGGTCCACCTTTGACTTAGGAGTAACCATGCTTGTAGAGCAAAACTAGACAAAGTGGATAAAATAGGGCCTACTGTGAATAAGAAAAAATGCAGAATAAAAAAAAGAGGCATTAGTCGATGTGCCTATAAAAAAAATAGTTAGGGCCCCACGAGAAAAGAGTGGATAGATTCTTGGTTGTTGGGTGTGAAAGCTAACTCTCTAGGTAAAATAAATGTCCTTTATGTATTGTATGTATGTGTTTAGGCATCCTTGTCTAAGCGTTGCCCTCTTTTTGCAAGTGTGGTATGTTCGAGGTTGACAACCGAACCAAAGTAGGGGAAAAACGGGATGAGGACCTTTCAAAACTTTATTGGGTTGTGCAAACTTAATTAGCAAAACTCTAGGCTCACTCATGCATGAATAGAGTAAGAACCATTCTTAAATTTGTGCTTCTTCGATTGATCATAATTGATTTTTGTTCTTGATTAATTACAAATTTCATTCCTTTTTACTATCGAGGTTGGAGTAACAACTTTGCATCTAGAGTTAACATATCTTTGATTATCTTATGTTTTTTTATTGTGTGTTTCTGCCTTGCTCGGGGCGAGCAAGAATTAAGTTGAGGGTGTTTGATAGCTCTATAAAAGAGCTATTATTCCTAGCTTAATTCGAGCACGTTATTGGATTTTATGTGTTTATTTTTCTATTTTTGTAGGTACCGAGCAATCGAGAGGTAGAATTGACGATTTTGAGTTGAACGAGGTTAATTTGAAGCAATTTGGAGGTGATTTGAGCATCCAGACTTCAAAGGAATAAAAAAAGACCAAAATGCCCCTGCTTCAACGTCGCGACACTCGTGATTTGCATTAGCCTGATGATCGCCTAACATTGTAAGATAGAATGGGTAGCATTGCAATGCTACGATGTTGAAGGTGGAGAAACCATCACGCGCACACAAGTGAGTATCAGCCTAGCGTTGGACTTCTGTGCCTGACGCTCGAGACCAGTTGCAACAACGTTGCAACGCTTCACACAGCATCGCGACACTGTCCCTTTTTCTATAAATGCAATTCTTATGATTTAGGTTAGAGAGAGAGCCAAAAATTGATGGGGATAGGCTGAATTTCGATGGAAGCTGAAGAGAGGCTCTGTTTTCTTCCTTTCTCTCTTTATTTTCAGTATCATTAGGATAGTTTTTAGTTTGGTTTTGGATTAAGAACATGTATTGGATCGTATCTCGTTGGTTTGTCTATGAATCGATGAGGTAATCTTTCTATCTAGGTATTGGATTGAGCATTAATGTAAATTATTGAGTTTTCTGCCTAATTTTATGTTTTAATTCATAATTGTGTTTTCTTTGAATCTTGATTTCGAATTGCATTTGTGTGTTGGATTGATGCCTCTATCAAGATTGCAATTTTTACCGCTAGTTAATCTCGAGCTCACACGTATCCTAGTAGATCGTCCATGCTTTGAGTTTACCCTGGTAGCATTGATTAAATGTGTATGCTTAGGTTTATAGGCTGACCTTGGATCTTTGCATTGCGTGTTTAATTTGGATTTGAAGAATATTTTGTTAATTAAACATGGCTTTTCCTAACAGTTAATCGACATAGTTGAATCCTAAAGCTTAATGCATGTGTTTCTAGTTCTTTATGGCTGCAAAGAACCCAACTGAATCTAGGAACATGTAGGTTAGTTAGGCATGGTCTTTCTAGTCTTAATTATTAATTAGGACACTTGATTGATTTCAAATTAATTGATTGTCAGCCTTTTTAGAGATTAGTTAATTCACATCAATTAGGTAGTTATGTATGCATAATTTGATGACATGATTAATTGGCAGAAATCGATGATTTAAATTACATTGAATGGTTACTTGATCCGAGAACTAGATGAGCCAATTACTATTACATTTATCCCTTGCAATTTATCTTTCTTGCATTTTTCAAACGTCAACTAAAAACCAAAATCCCCTTTTTACTGTTTTTCCAAAGTCAATTTTAATTTAAAGGAAATTAATTCTTTGTTTCTCTATGGTTTGATCCTGTACTTACCACTATTGTTACATTTTAATAGTAATAGGAATAGTTCGGTATATACAAATTTTTTTTTGAACAAATTTGAGACTTATTAACGATGTAAGTCTAAGGCCTGTAAAAAATGGCATCGTTTCCGGGTAATCACGCCAATTAATATCTTTTAGGTGTTGGTTATTTACTCTAAGCTAATGGCATGTATGCAAGAGGAATATGAGTTCTAAGAAGTAAAAAGGTATCCGTGGATGAATGGCTTTAAGTGTAAATAGTATGCTTTGATTTCCTAGTAGGAAAATAAGCCTATATGAGCACAATAATAATGGAATGGAGATGGTACAGATGTTTGTTTACTATGCAAGTGTATTTGCTATGCATTGGAAATCTGTTCTTTAGTTCATGTTATCTTCAACATCTCTTGATGCGAATGCCATACATAATCCTATCTTTAGGGTGCATGTGTTAGTTACAAGGAACAGATGAAAGACATGAGCAATTCTATCTCTAAAATTACTTTATGCCCTGACTTGATACGTTCAGCAGTTAAACTACTATCTTAAGTGACTTAACCGCTATTTTACTTCAATCTACTGAAGATTCAAGCAACAAATTACATGCATTCAACAAGCTAAAAAGTTCACAAACACAAACAACTTTGAAAGTAAACAGATGGAAAAGTGAATAATGGTCGAAAATAAGATTGAATTAAAGATAATAAGTGTTAATACAAACAATCTTAGTTAAATTGAATGAAATAGTGGATGGAAATGCAAAGTAAAAAGGAAGAAGTCAAGCCGCAAAGTTCAATCTCTTGTCCTCTTTGGCTTTTTTTAATGCTTACTATGACCAACTTGGTAGAGGAGTTGAAGAAGATATCTCTCTCAAGCTTCTCTTCGACAACACCTCTTTATCAACGATGGAAAAATGGTGATCGTCCCCCTTGCTCCTTGCTTGCTATCGATAGAGATGAAAAGTTCTAACTATTGGCTGTCTATGTTCTAAATTATAACTGTCTAACTCTCCTTCTTGTAGGTGACTTCTCCTTATATAAACAATCTCTCAACTACTTGATGATGTGATTGCATTAAATTCCATACCCTGAGATAGCCACTTGCCACTCTGATTCAATCAGACACTGTCAGTCAGATGCCCATACCTATAAGTTGTGATTTGACATAAAATGCACACGCCAAATGAATCTATCATGCGTCGAGTAGTCTCGGATGCATACCCATTGCGTTAACTTCGTCTGCAACACTTGACATATTTTTCTAATTCCTGCATTAAGGTGCGTTAGTGAAGCAACTTTTACTTAAAAGGATACTTTGTACGAGTTTATCACATATGTAGAATTTCATATGTTTTCCTTTGCAATGAATGCGTTTACTATTGGGGTCGATGCCCTAAATCTCGTAGAGTCATATAGTTTGTAATTTTATTGTACAAACATTTTATTTATTTAATAAAATATGAGATTTTTTATTTGAAATTTAGTAGCATTAAACCCACAACCAATAAACTAATATCCAAGGTTATCTTTTGTAGCTTAAACATGCATATAGAGACATACAGATGAATCATGTTTAAGTGATAACCTAAATGGTCTGTAGTAGATGGATAAGGTTGGATATCTTATCCTGGTGACACTACGAATATTGCTCGCTTTATAGATGTTACAATGTTGTAAAGTACCATAAATGGTATGATCCTAATCATTCATATGGAGATATGTGAGCGGGGTTATTCTATAAAAAGGAGTTTGTAAGACAGGACCACAAAATGATAATCTTATTATATATGACAATCATAATTGAGACTTACGTTTCACCAGGATGACCATAGGTGACATGATCTGAATCCTGAATGAGTTTTGAACTGTTGCCTATGAAGGCGGTATTTTGATTTATATGGATGAGAGTGGTCAGATTGCCGACTTAACAAGCCTACCATTTTGGGGATTTTTCTGTTGGGGAGTTGGGAACACAACTACACAAGACGGAATTCACTCCTTCCTCGAGGTCAGGGTAAGTAGATAAATTGCTCTCATTAAGGCTGATTTTGGAGCTTAAACAATGTGGTGTCATACCCTCTCCTGGCCTGAGAGGGGTTTGGTCATAGTTGGATTATGATTATTGTTCATTAGAAGGATCAGTGGTACTTAAGGAGTTAGATGTAACTACAAGGGCAAAAAGGTAATTTTGGCTTAGTTGTACTTACGAGAAATTTGTGAAGGGTCATTGCACTATTGACTGGTTATATCCAATGGACATAGAAATATATCTGTAGTGCGAAAAGTGCAGCTGTCGGTCTTTAATGTAGTGCCCAACAGTTAATGGATGTTGAATAATTTAATTAAATGAGTTTAATTAATTATTCAATTACCATTGAAACTTCACGCTATAGATCCATGGGATCCCTCTATAGTTCAACAGGGATTAAATGAGAATCAAGTTTGGATTAATTTGAATTGTTCAAATTAACTGAGAGAATAATTATATGTGATATTATTAATTTAATTTAATTATATATGATATAATTACTATAATGTATTTGCTACATTATAATATAAAGTTTATTTGAGAGGAAATAAATATTTGAATATGATTCAAATATTAATTATGTGAATTGGATTCATATAATTAAATTTAATATAAATGAGATTTATATTAAATAACATTGATGAGAGAAGTAAAACTATATGTTATATGTTTAATGTCATATATATATATATATATATATATATATATATTATATATATTAAGTTAGTTTTATTTAAATTTAAATTAATTTATTTTATTTTAATTTTTATTTGAATTAATGGAGGCCTCCTTTATTTTCTCTCAACTCACTACATGACTGATGGTAGTAGTTATGGGTTGTACTTTTCTTCACAAAATACAGAGATTGAGACCTTATAGAATACCTCTCTGCAAAAATTTGGTTTTCTAGAAAAGAACTCTCATCCTCTCCAATTCTCCTATCAAATTTCCCTCTCTTCAAAAAACCTAAGAGCCTACAAAACTCCTTGGATATTCTCTTTTCCTACCGAGAATACAAGAGGTTCTTATTGGTGGTAGCCAATTAGGGTTTCGAGTACTTGACTTTTTGGAGAAGAGGAATCATATGTGAAGATTGGATCTTCAAGGTTTAGAAATTCTTCTTATCTATTTTCTTAAATGATAATTAGCATGTTGTAATTTTAATTAAATGCATAATTTTTTGTAAAATTTGGGATTTTGGATCAATCTCCGCTTCCGCTCAGGACCTTCACCGGTTCTTTCATTTACATCACTAAAAATCCTACTTATTCCAATTTTGAGAGAACAATAACTTGTATTTCTACAAGTTATCATCTCTCGTCTCTAATTATTTACTAACCATAAATCTTTTGGTCTCGACCTAGATTTGTTGCTTCCCTTCGATTTGGTAATCATATATACATTATAACACACACAATTAGGTTTTATTTTATTTTCTATATGGACTTGCGACCGTCAATAATAGTCATAGATTAGTGACATTGAAAAAATGTCGTAAATTTTTTAAAATATGAAAAATCTCCATTTTTAAAAACTTTTATGACATTTTTTTTCTCTTATTTCTTCTAACTTGATTATACACTCTTGTGTCATCAATTTTGTTGTAGCCATCGGAACAAGATAAGGATTGAGGATTTGAGGAAGAATATATATGTGTATACATGAAGCGTGGTAGGATTGGTTTTATGGTACAACCTTATTGTCCACTTCTCTCCAAGTAGTACTCCACATACCTACATGAAATCATCATAACTACTACTTATTCCCATTACCTGCTATCTCTCTACACACCCACACACTTTGGTCCACATTCCATCTCACCAATCTAATCTTATTCCTCCTCCCTTTATATATCACTTGTCAACTAGTTATCGCCCTTTATACTATTTTGCAGGTTGACTTACTTAAACATGGTTTGTCTGACCTTGAGTTCTCGATCTTTAGACTTTAACGCTCAATGTATAGATTAAATAATGTACTTTGGTGAGAGGTTATTTATTAAATAATTTTTCACTTTTATATTTATTAAAAGTTGAGTTTTGTATACAAAAGCAATAGTTGAGATTTTATTTTGTGCATATACATGTGAAAGAGAAATATTGTTGTAATTTGTGAGGAGTGTTCATAGTTGAACATATGGATTTTTAGTGAATATATTGAGTTGATATATCTTAAATGTATAATGTTTATTTATTTGATGTAATTGTATTGTTGGAATACAAGGCAGAAAATGAGAATATCGATTGGGGTATTTAATTTAAAAACAAAAAGACATATACTTGATACATAAAAAACGTCACACTATACTTGACACTCGAATAAATTTGACATACCACCAATGTCAAGTGTATTATCTTTCTTGACACGAAAATTGTATCAAGAAACATATTACTTGACGTTTTTTCGGAGTCAAATTATCACACTATACTTGACACGAATAGTTTATATCCTTTACTTGACGTTGACATTGGAAAAACGTCAAGTAATCTAATTTCTGTCACTTAAGTTTATAGATATTGTTAAAAAAAAAACATTCTAATTAATTTGAAAAATTACTATTCATCAAAGTTTGTTCTATTTAATAAAAATAATATCGCATAATTTAATTAGAAATTTTGGATATGATGTGTTGTATAAATAATAATGGTTGAGATAAGTTCTGAGCTAGCAATAGGGTAAGGTGGTCATGTGTGAAGTTTTGAAAATGGCTACAAAAGGTAGACATGAAAACATTATTATTATATTCTCCAACTCACTCACAGCAAAAGTATGATATATATGGATGTATGAGTAATATATAGTTTGTGTTGTTGGTGTTTTGGGAATTAATGTCACAGAGCCCATATATTGTGTCATGGAGGGAGGAGGCCAATCAAGTGCTCTCATATTTATAATTTACAAAGTGTTGGAGAGACTGAGTTAGTTATTTTAGTAAAATTTGTTATTATAGTCAATAAATTACAATTATTAATATTTAAAAGGTAAACTATTTTAATTTGGATTATAATAATCTATGTATGAGATATAAACTATTTTTGTTTGGGTATAAAATAATAAATAGAAGAGAGAACGAGTGAGAAATAATAAATACTATAATAAATAAGATTTTAAATCATATTTACTATATTTAATTGTAGATTATAAATAGTTGTACGCATCACTACTATCAAATATGGAGTGAGTTACCGTCCAACTTGTAGTTGGTGATCCAAAGGGTTCTAAAAGGATCTTAGCTTTATAACACAATCCCAACATTCAACACAACACTTGAATCATTTTTGGGTTTTAATTTATTTTAATTTAATTATATATAATACTAAATAATTTGAAGAATATATTGATAATGTTTGAAAATATTTAAGCATCTCAGTGCCAGCCTATCACTTCACCATCAGTATCTTTAATTCTGTGTAAAAAATCTGACATGCACGAGGATTTTCAGCTTTTTCGAGATTTTATGAGACGCCATATTTTATAAATTTGAAATTAAAAATCACATAAGAAAGGTACGTATAATTGACTCTCAAGTTTTCTTTTGAAAGAAGCGAGTCCTAATTAAAAATAATGATTCAAAGATCCAGAAAATCTGAGGAGGATAGCCCACTATATCTGTATGCATATATATTTGTAATATAGCTTAATTACCATTTAATTAATTCGAAAAAATTTCAATAAATGATCCAAAATCCAAAAACTTTTATATCAATGACTTCTTCCTAAAAACTTTTCTATCACCGATAATTTGCTCATGCGAAATTCTAAAATTATCCCAAGTTTTTAAAACTCCTCAAACTATACCACATTTCTTCTTCCTTCAACGATTTCTTCCACCCTTCATTCAATGTGCATTCAATACAACACCAACATTCCACAAAAATATTTATTCCCAACTAATATTCTACCAATAACATTGAATAACATTGTTATGAAGAGAATGGAAGATCACTCTCACTATTCACTTTCTGTTGTACTTCCCACGAAATTCTCTCATTATTCTCTCGTAGTTTTCTCTCAGAGTTTCAGTCCAACATCTTCGTTGATTGCTTTCATCATTAGATTCAGAAACGAATAGAATATAAGTAATATTTTACGATTTCTTGTCCCATATCGCTTTCATAATAAGTGTCGTTTAGCATTAAATGAACAATCGTATAGTAATATATACACAATCATTCATTACAATATAAACGATCGTTCATAAATTACTAGACGATCGTTCGTTACAATATAGACGATCCTTCATAAATTACAATACGAGCATGTAGTAATTTATACACGATCATTTAGTAAATTATAAACGATTGCATAGTAATTTATCAACAATCGTATAGTAATTTATAAACAATCGTATAAACATTTATAAACGATCACATATTAATGTATAAATGATCGTTCACTTATTAATAATTTGCTTATCAACAATACCATATCTTCACTTGATGATCATATTGAGTCATGTAACTTGGGGGATGACCGAAGTGAAACTTGGTTTGGTAAGAACAGTGAACCTAGATGTACCTCACAATTTGATACTGAACATGGATATGGACAATCTTTAGGACTACAAACTTCTCCAACACCTAACTGTTGGGATTGGTGTCCTAATCTCCTGGTAGTCTCGTAATTTGTAAACATTAAACATATTGTTATTAATAAAATAAGTGTTATTTTATAAGCTTTTACTCAATCCAATAAACTAAGATCCGAGGTTATTTTATGTAACTTAAGCATGTATGTAGAGACATACAAATGGATCATGCCTTAAGTAATAACCTAAATGGTCTATAGTATAAGGATAAAAGAGGGATATCTTATCATTGTGACACTACGGATATGACCAGCTTTGTAGATGTTACAAGTGTTGTAAAGTGCTACAAATGATTTGATCTTGACCATTCTTGTGGAGACATATGAGTAGGGTTATCCTATACAAAAAGTTTGTATAGACCGAAGCACGAAATGATTAGTCTCTTTATATAATGCCATTCATACTTGAGACTTACATTTCACTAGGATAACCATAGGTGACATGACCTTAATCCTGAGTGAGTTGGGAACTCTTGCTCATGAGGGCGGTCCTTTGATTTGTATGGGTGAGAGTGGTCAAAATGCCAACTCAACAAGCCTACCATTTTGGGGATTCGTCTGATTGGGGAGCTGGGAACTCAACTATACAAGACGAAATTCACTCTTTCCCCGAACAGGGGTTAGTAGATACATTGCTCCCTTAATGGCTGATTTCGGGTCTTGAACATAGTGACCACACCCTCTCTTGGGAAGAGAGGACTCAATTATAGTAGGACTTTGCAATTGAGATGTGATGATCTGATATAATCACTAAATTGGGAACGTCTCCTATTGAAGCCTTCAAATGAGTCATGAACCAGTCCATGATGCATCGTTCTCACCATCTATAATTCTGAAAGCGCATGTTGTTATTGCCATCGTACCTGGATTTACAAGCTTAAGTGCCTCGCCATATGCCCTAACAACATTGCGTGTCAGAATGATTGCATGATTGATTGAAATGAGTTGATCGGTTGAATTGCAATGCTGGTACATATTGTCTGTGTGTACTCCATGACTTTTGTAAGGTGTAACTGATACAAATAACGACATCCGAGATGCATCACTATCTTCTAAAAAAAGCTAAGATCTTTCATCATTGATTATATCAATTGGGGGAGCTGGGTCTAATAAATTGTAGTAACATTTGATGTGTATATCAAACATATCCGGATCGATATTCAGTCGTTGGTGCATCATACTCACTAATTCACTGACTGTTATATCATTTCTGACTTTCAGACCTTTCATATGACCATCAACCTAATTTCTTCCGGACTCATCCCAATCCCCACCAAATTGTACAAAGATGCGAAGTAGCGTCATTGATCTACAATGAGATAAGTAAATCATTAATAAGTGAACGACCGTTTATACATTACTAAGCGATCGTTTATAAATGTTTACACGATCGTTTATAAATTACTATACGATTTTTGATAAATTACTACACGATTGTTTATAATTTACTAAATGATGGTGTATAACCTAATATACGATTATATTGTAATTTATGAACGATCGTCTATATTGTAACGAACGATTGTCTAGTAATTTATGAACGATTGTTTATACGATTGTGTATATATTACTATAGATCGTTCATTGAATGCTAAACGGCACTTATTATGAAAGCGATTTGGAACAAGAAATCGTAGAATATCACTTGCATTCTATTCGTTTCTGAATTTGACGATGAAAGCGATCAACAAAGATGTTGGACTGAACTCTAAAAGAAAGCTACGAGAGAACAATGAGAGAATTTCGTGGGGAGTTCGAAAGAAAGTGAATACTGAGAGTGACCTTCCATTCTCTTCATACCAATGTTATTAAATGCTATTGGTAGAATATTAGTTTGGAATAAATGTTTTGGTGGAATGTTGGTGTTGTATTGAATGCAGCGGAAGAAATCATTGAAAGAAGAGGAAATACGGTGCGGTTTGAGAAATTTTAGAAATTGGGGGTAATTTTGGTATTTCGCATGGGTAAAAGGTCCGTGGTAGAAATATTTTTAGAAATAGGTGATTGATGGAAAAGGTTTTGGGTTTTTGGTGATTTTGTGAAATTTTCCTTTCATCTCCCTTTTTTATCTGCGCCTTCACCATCATTTTGCTTTTCTTCTCCGGCGAGACCACACGACCAGCTTCGGCGAGAACCACACGTCCAGCTTTGGCGAGACCCACACGGCCATCTCCGGCTGACTGCACGCCTCCCGAACTAAGCCTCGCACTCAGTTGGCGCAATTCCAAAATCCCGCCATGGAAACAACGCCTCACTGCACTCGTCTTCTACGTCCCGCTCCGTTCCCTACTATACCTTCAAAGTTTCTAGGTAAGCCTCCTGAATTTCGTTTCACGGGAAGACTATATTATATAGGAAGAAGTACAAATGGTTAAATTATATTGTTATCCTCTGCGTGTTTGTTTCCCTGTTGAAGTAGCTTGTAGGTGAAATTACTAGCATAATTATCTTTCATGTAGCAATGAAGTATGGGGCTTGTACTTGAACCACTTTTCTTCGTTGTTAATCTTTAATTGTTTTTACTCCATGGAGTCCTTAACAGTAAGTTGGGAATGAGTTGGAATCTCATCAATCTCATGTAGTAGTAGGCTAGAAGAGCTAGATTCAGGCGTCTTGCTGGTGTTGGGGTTTTCAGTGGTTATTGTGAGAAGAATATGAGAAATGATGAGGGTGTTTGCCTGTGATGTTATGGTACCAAGTCAATGAATGCTAAACAGTGTTAAGAAATAGTTCTCAGCTCAATGGAGGGTGGCTACTTGGGATATTATTTATAGTGTAGTAGATTTACAGAGGAGTCCTGGGATAGACAATCTGTGGCCTGCTACTCTTGGCTGAAGGAATAAATAGTTTTACTAACAATTACAAATGATTGGAAAATAATGATTTCTAAAGATAGCACAACTGTTATAAGAGAGAAGAAAACTGTAATGAAGAAAAGCCGAATCCAAGCAGATGACATGACATTATGTTTGAAAATTTTCTGATAATATTAGACAAAATATATTACTTTTTGACTTATTAGGTACCTGGTTTAACAGAAATGTCTCTTGTCTAATTTTTTCTCTCTCAGTTGAGTGGCTGTGTAAATGTGATTAATCGAGTGTGAGAAACCAGCTTGTCTGAGTTCATCTATGTCTCTTTTCATAATGTTCAGATATCTTAGGTTTGAATGGGAAAATCTATTTCATGTTTTCCTTTTTATATAAGAAATGCTTCCAGATGCTAACAGTATACTTTGATGAGGTGACCAACCATCAATTTACTATTTGGTTGTGCGCCTAGGATAGTAGGATGATTTCTCACCTCACCACCATGGATTTGTTTGATATTTTCTTCTTCGGGTTAGGATCAACTGAAAACTTATTTCCATTATTGAACACAGGCAGACATTCATTTTTCTCCCAGGATTAAAATTGCTCTACTAATATATAATTTATGTCTAATTGATTCTTCTGCTGACTGTAGGAGTTTGCTTTGCTACAAAATAATATTTTGCATAAAACACGTGTAATATGGCCTCACTTGGCTGCTTTCATTCATACAGTTGCTGCATCTTATGACGTCCAATTCTGTCATTTCAAGTTTGGTAGATCTGCCACTGTGATTAATTTCAACCCTCTGAAATTCAAGGGAAGAAATAATGTGTTACTGAATAGGCCTTTGGTCTCTAAAGTGAACCAAAAGTCATCTGATTGTTTGTCAAATCAGTGCCAAAGCAGCCGCATGAATGTCAAGGCAACATCTGAGCAGTGTCTAGACCTTCAAACTTTTTCACAGGAATCGAATGATGGGGATGCTTTTCTCACTTCTCCCAATGCCACTAACTTTGATATCTGGAAACCTAAATCTAAAATGTTCAGAAATAGATTCTTGAATCTTGTACGCCTTCGTTCTGTTCTCAACAATGCTGCTGAATCATTTTTTAAAAGTGAAATACGACGAAGGTTGTTTGTAACAGCAGTGCTAATTGTAATAAGTCGTGTTGGATACTTCATTCCTCTTCCTGGGTTTGATAGGAGGTTGATACCACAAGATTACCTTAGCTTTGTTTCTGGATCTGTTGGTGAGTTCATAAAATTCTATACATGCATGAGTTATCTACGTTATATATTCCTTTTGTTGCAGAATTTAATTTCAGACTTTATACTTAGGCGATGTTGACCATCTTTTTCTCATATTAATGTTTGTGGCAGATGAACTTGGTGATTTTACTACGGAGATGAAAATGTCTTTTTTCCAGCTAGGTATCAGTCCTCAGATTATAGCATCAATCATCATGCAGGTTTAACATTTTTCTTCATATCTATCTTCAATGTCTTGATATAGATGTAGAGAACATACTCAAAGTAGAAGGCATTTAAGAATATTGAAGGGCTTGTTCCCTTTAGAGAAACTTGGCTGCGAAATATTCAGAAACTTGCAGTAATGAGAAAGTTCTAATTCACGTCTACTCATTGAAGACAATATTGAAGGTTAAAATTTTTAAGGAGTAAAGAACCCTAAACTATGTTTGAATAACTATTATTTTTGTTTCCTTTTTATTCTTTTGTTTTAGTGTGCTCTAACCGGTGGCTTATTTATTTTTTTTAGAATTACAAACGCTTCTTTATATGAGCCATGAGACTGTGAACATTAACTTCTTGTATAAGATGACTTCAATCTTTAGACATTAGTTAGCCACTATTCTTAATAACAATGTGATTAAATTACAAATTTAGTCCCTTAATTTTGAGCTTGGTGTCTATTTGGTCTTTACACTTCAAAATTACAAGCGTAGTTCTAGAACTTTTATATATATATATATATATTTTAAATTCATGGATCTACTCAACAAATCAAAGTTTAGGTTTCCTTGGACATAAAATTCAAATTTATATTAGATAAATTTTTTTTTTTTAAATTTTGATTTTTTTGGGGACTGAAGACACGAAATTAAAAGTTTGGGGATCTAATAGATATAAAATTGAAAGTCTAGAGACCTATTAGACATTTTTAAGAATTAAGGGATCAAATAAACAATTAGACACAAATCTCATAGTTTAGGGACTAACGTTCTAAAAAAGAATGAGAATGCTGTCTGTGTGTGACTATTACAAATTGTGTAAAACACTCCAAGAAGAGGTATGTGCTCAGATATAAAAAGGTGTTTGCACTGGCAGTAAGCAAACTAACATAGGTACAAGAGAATAGGCCAAATAAATAGACAATGGGAAGCCCTAGGGTACAAGAAATTACGAAACAGTCCCTAGGTTAATATGCTATTTTCGACAATTGTAAATATTTTTAGCAGTTTTGTCACTTAAAATAATTTTCCTAATAAAAATCTGAAAATTAGGTAAAGAAAAAGTTAACGATACATTTTCAATAGAATGTTGTTGAGATTTGAGTGTGAAAATTTATGTTGAAAAAAATATCTATAATAATTTTTTTTTGCTGATTTTTTCTTTTAAATTTTTGCTGAGGTACTGGCTAGAAAATTTAAGTTAAGGGTCTTTTTTTTTTTAAGAAAACCCAAAGAAGCCTTTTTAAATATAAAAAAATATTTAAAAATATTTATACTTTATAGCAAAAAGTTCTAAAAGTACAAAATATTTAATTTCTGCAGCATCAACATGTGTCCCCTTTACCGCCAGACCACATTCTGGTTTCAGGAAGAAAGTTGGTTTTTTTTTTTAAATATATATTATTAAATATTACTTAAATTTTATATTAAAAAACAAAATATGATAAGTTGAGGGGGGACACATATCCCCCCGGTGACTACGTTCAATGCTTAACTTTTCGAAAGTTGATACACAGGTACTTTGTCACATTTTACCCTCTTTAGTAAAGCTGAGAAAAGAAGGCTTGGATGGTCATGAGAAGATCAAGAGTTATATGTATGTCTGATACTTCATTCCAACCATTGATCTGCATTTTTTAAATTTATTTTGTAATTGACTTATGCTCATTTCTTCCTTTGTTTTGGATGGAATTCATACAAACATCACCATGTAACATCAGATGGTGGATGTCACTTGGTTTTGCGATATTGGAGGCTTTAATACTATCTTGTTACTCACTTCCATACTCTATCTATGCAGCTAATCACAGGTAAATTTTAGCTAGAAGAATATCAGTTTGAATATTATTTTGGGATTCTGAGCAGTATATAGGATTAGAATTAGTCTCAATTTAGACATTGAAGGAAAAGTTCCTTTTCCGTAGTAATAATCTGCATTATCTATACATCGGTGCATGTTGCATATTCATTTCTCCTTCCAACTTCAAATCTGGTTTTTGCTTTCATGTAATACTTAAGATTCTCATGTTTATTTTTATGATAATTGTTGGTTCAGATACTTTTATTCAGAAAAATGAGGTTGCATCTTAAAAAGAGAGAGGTTAAATCTTAAAGGGGTAGAGAGTGAAGGTTGCATGGTACATAAAGGGGTTTATTCTTCTTCTTCTTCTTCTTCTTCTTATTTTATTATTTTTTTTGTAGAGTTAAGCATGTGATGGTAACTTCTTTCTTATTGGTTTGTGGTGCCATGACAATGACATGGATTTGTGATACAATCTCAGAGTCTGGATTTGGTAGGCCACTCCTTCTTTCTCTCACTTAATTTCAATCACTTGACTCATTGTTTTGTGCTTTTCTTCATTATTTATGGTTCAAGATGAAGATACTTGAGAGATTCCCATAAAAAGGAGAGAGATATTTGAAAGATTCAACCCATTTAAATGAATTCAAATGTTGGGTTTTACATTTTTTTTTATGTCAGTTGGGTGGTGCATCAGTATTCAACTATTTTAGGCTTAATTTAGGATTGTTGTGGTGGTTAAAATAATTGTTATCGACTAAGTTTTTAGAAAATTTAGTTGGAAGTGGACAATGCAATAAATTTGTGTTTGGTGAACTTCAATTTGTGTAGAAAGGGGAAACTAATTGAGGAGACCGCTGATTTGAGACAGCCATATATCGAGCATCTGACAAATGAACCTTACCAGATGATACATAGGATACAAAGTGAATAAGCTAAAGAAGATAGCAATAAAAGACAAGTAATAATGTTGGGTAGATTAATACTAGATTGTTATGATTTAGCTATGATGACTAAAATGACCATACAGTTAAAATTATTTAAAATCTTATATGCATTCAATTTAATTTTTTTTTAGCAAGAGGTTCCTAGTTTTTGAGGGAGCTAATTTTTAAAGTTACTAACTAGACAAAGCTTGCAAATCAAATGTATTTTAAATGAATTAATTTGGACTAAGTATTATTAAACACTAAAAGCAGTTAAAATTCTCTTACAACTCTTTAACTATTGAGTGCTCTCAAAGTCGATGGGGATTTAATTTGTTTTAATAGTCTAGCTATATGATTGTTTATTTCTTGATTACATTATGATTTAATAGATATATACATAATACACGTGAGATTTAAATGGTGTCCCAACCTTCGATAAATTTATTGAAACATGTGACGCTTTATGACTTGTATGTGGATTGTGCTGGTGCTCACTGAGTTTCAGGGAGTATTGTTCGGACTTTTTCTTTGTTTTGTTTTTGAAAGCAAATCTTCGTTTAAGAAATAAAAAAGTACATGGGAAGGTAAGATGATTTTCTATCACATTGTGGGTTCAATGAGACAAGTTTTGTTTTGTTGTCAAATATAATAATTTCTTCCTACAGTCTACTTGATTGCTTCTAAACTGTGCATAAGTGTTACATGCCTTCCCTGAGGGAGAATCGTTGAAACTAATGTTCACAAAATTTGTAATGTCTTACTTCTGTATACAGCTTTCTCTCTGTTTAACTAATAATGCATGTTGCAGGTCAAGGTTCTTCTCTAATTATATGCGTTGGAATACTGACGGGCTATACAGAGACGTTGTACAAAATGTTGTCTCAGCTGTCAGGTGTGCAATTAAACTTGATGGTTTCACAGTTATCTACCCACTGGAGTTGATTAATTCTAATTTTAGCCATTAAATCCCACGCTAGTCAATATTGCCATGAGACTGTAGGAATAGTATTTTTTATTTTTTATTTTTTTGAGGAGAAACAAGGAATAATATGACAAATTGAGAGTATAAATATATAAAACTCTATAAATTAAATAAAATGATGCTGATAATTGTTAGGGATGCCAGCAGTATCATGGTCTCAGAATTTAGTTTTCAACTGAACTCCTATATTCCATCTGGGTGTAAATATTTCAGCTTTTTGATTGCTCGAAAATGTAACATATCTCAGGACATGCTGTGTTTTGGTGGCCTTACGTTTTTGCCTTATTGGGTATCTTTACCGTAGTTACAATGTGGGCGGTTGTTGTTACTGAGGGTTGCAGGAAAATTAAGCTGCAGTATTATGGTTTTAAACTTGCTTCAGCTGCAAGGTACTCTGAATTTTTTTCCGGGAAAAGATTCTCTATTACCATTGTCTAATGCTTCCATGCATTTGGTTTCCTCTAGCAGTTAGCAGTTTCATAGTATTGAATGAGACTGATTCCCTTGTTTTTTTTGTCCAATGTCAGGGTAAGATAAAGTAATATCATGTGGTCTGTTTAAATTCATTCCTTTGGCCATACATGCTTTCATCACTTGCCTCTCTGTTCAATGTATCTTGCATTGGTTATGTTTTAAACAGATGGATTTTGTATTATGCTTGAGCTCATATCCAATTTTCCGATTTTATCTTTTTTGGTTCATTATCTATTGTACGATCCCCTTTTCATTTTGTTTTCTTTCCAGAGAAGACTCACCAATCACTGAAGTAGAGCCTTACATACCTTTTAATATCAACCCTGCTGGGATGCAACCAATTCTCACGACCACTTATCTCTTGGCGTTTCCCAGTATCCTTGCCAGGTTGTTATATAAAATATATCCTTGTTACGTTATGATGGCTAGAGTTATTTTCTTTATGTGATAAATATCGACTTTTCTCGTGGTGGTAAAGATGCAATTCCTTATATTAAAAAAAAAATGAAGCAATTTCTAACATCAGATTTGTACACAGCCTCCTAAATTCAACATTCTGGGAGCATGTAAAGGAGATACTGAACCCTGAAAGTTCTATTGGTGCAGAGCCTTGGGTTTATTACTTAATATATGCGGTTTTTGTATTCTTGTTCAATATATTTGACATTGTAAGTTTCTTTACCTCTTGTCTTTTGGTTTTTAAATGATTATTGCATTTGCATGCTGCCAATTTCTAGAATTTTATATTTTCTTTTGGCTAAATATATGACGTAGTCCTAATGTTTTGGTGTTTTACTGAGTTATTGTTATTCACATAAGCTTACTGTTTGGTACATTTACATCAACTGGAACAATATGCATTGTTTTGAACAATATGATGTATTCATATAACCTAGCTCAATGGTTAAAACGTCTCTACCTCTACTTCTTCTCGAGATTGTACCTGTATGCTCAAATCCATCCACCCCACATGTGATGTAATATTGTCAAATATAACTATAATAGTCGAATTTGTTTGTCTACTCTTACACATTCCTTTACCTGTTCAGGCCAACTTGCCAAAAGAGATTTCAGACTATTTAAATAAGATGGGAGCGAGGATACCAAACATTAAACCTGGGAAAGCTTCTATAGAGTACCTGACAAAAATTCAAGCATCAACACGCTTTTGGGGTATGTTTTATCTTTCAATTTGTGGTTTTAATGACATCGGCCTTCCCAGCTTACCAATGTTTTCATATTTTGGTTGATGGTTGATATTTCCTTTTATTTTTTGCATTGTGGTAAATTACAGGAGGGCTATTGTTGAGTTTTTTGGCAACAACATCATCTCTTCTTGATCATTACTTACGCAGCATTAACGCTGGTTTTGCAATTGGTTTTACATCAGTTCTGATCATTGTAAGTACAAAATGTTTTTCTTATCATACTTTCATTAGAAAATGCCATGACACTGGATCTCCCTGTTTTAACCAAGACAATGCAACTTCATAGTTGTAAAATATTTTCTAACTGATCATTGGTATTTTGATTGAAATACAAATAATGTATCGCATGTCAAAAGCTGCTAGAGGAAAATGTGGTAGATTTATTATATTAATAAACTGTTCAAAATTTCCAATCTTATCGATGAACTCAAGTTGCTGCATGTTCACTGTTCAGGTAGGTTCCATTATTGAACTCAGAAGATCTTACCAAGCATATAACGTAATGCCAAGTTTAAGCAATGCTTTGAGGCGTTATGGTGTATGACAAGAAGTTCAATTGATGCTCCAAGCAGTTCTGTATTTGAGCCTTGAAAGGATCCAATAATCTCCTTTAAGTATAATTGTCTGGGTTCCTCCTGGCTGAAAGCTGGACTAGAACAGAACATTTCATCCCTTCCTCAATTCTTTGATAATGTTGCGGACTGCAGAGTTTCAGAATCGTGTCCATCCATAACACTGTATACTAATACAAATACCAAGAAAATTTTGATCCTCTGGTCTTTGAAACATCTAGTGGATAAGGGACACAAGCATTGGAATGTTCAAGATGCTAATCGCGAGTTTAGCTACAAGATCCTATTCTTGAGTCTAATTTTGACCGTTTCTCCCTATTTTGTATATATAAAAAAAAATTATGTAATACGAATCTTAACATATTTATTAGATTATAGCCACATCAGTGCTGCAATCGGTCAGTTTTTGGATTTATTAAGTGCCATTTGTGGTATTAAGTTCATCGTGCTTATAATTAAAAAATTTGCTGAGCATATGCAAGTTGTGAATTGTATGAAAGAGCCATTATTCTGATGGATTTATCATTCAACCCTCACCATGGAAACACATATGATAGGCATGTAGAGTGTAAGATGTATCAAACTTTGATCTTGCATTTCATCATAATCTATATGCAGGCTAATTACATGCAGCAAAAACATTCACATTTGGAAGTAGTGTCTTAAAGGTGTGCATATTTCTCCTTGTAGATCATAATTTAACTATCTCATTAATATTTTATTTTTGTGCAACAGCTATTGAGAACTGATGGTTCGCAAGTGCAGATTTTCAATCCTCGAATGGCAGCAAAACACAGAAGCTTCCACTCCCATGAACTTTTGAATTCCCATATTCACTACTTTTTTTTCTTTCTATGCTCAAGTATCAACACAGGGTATGATTTGTTGTATTGCGCTCTTTACCTCCAAAATGCTTGCTTTCTTCCCATCCGTATTCTCCTTTACCTAATCATAGAACAACATATCAGCACAATGTTAGGAAAATTATGCCCAGAAAATGTATATGATGTGATGTATCGTTTGGTGGTATAATAAGATGCATTTGTGGAGCATGTAATGCCGCATGAAGGTTTGATTGTTTAGACTGTATACCTTGGCCCGTAGCTCAGCTGTGAAGACTCCATTGCTCACGGATGAACTTACTGATGTGGTCTCAATTCGAAGCCCTTGGAGAATGAGCAAGATATCAAGCAACAGTCCTTCCTTATATGGGCACTGGAGCTCCAACAATCCGTCACTTCCGATAATTGAAACCTGCAAATTGGTATCCAGTGAAGTTATTGGTGAAGGCGACTTAAGCACCTTGGGCCTTGTACATCCATCCCCAATACCCTCCAAAATCCTTAGCTTTCTTTTGTCGAAACAGGTTCTAGGTACTGCTGCATTCCTCTGTAGTTCTTGAAAACTGGTCCTACTATGGAATTCCCGGTTCTGAGCTTCTAGATCTTGAATCTTTTGACGAAGTTGTTCCAAGTACTTCACTGTATCCCCCAAAACTGAGGCGTTGTCCATTTTAGTCGCGAAAGGTACAACGGATCGTAGGATGATAAACTTGTCATTCAGTAATTCAGAGTGGGTGAGAAAATCTTGAGGCATCCCATTCCGCCATTGGCCATCACAAGATCTAGGTTGATTGTGGTCACGATGATGTTTGTGAAGGAAGGGTATAGTATGTAAAATGCTCTTGAGTAAGCATTGAGATGTGCTAGCTGTTCCCGTCGGAACACGATAAAGATAATCTGAATTGCAAGTCCACTTGGAGAAGGCTGATTGGGTGGAGAAAGTGATGTTGCTGCCGGCGGATGAGTCTAGCCACTGGCTCGACTGGTGGTTTTGGTTTAGATCTAGGATGGCTGAGAGCATGTTGGAATAGTGGATGTCTTGATTCTCCGTGATCAATGCCACTGCTGCCGAAGAGTATTCTATATATAAACAACAAACAAGAGAGGAACAGCGGAGTATGAGTATATATACAAAGGAGCAAGAATATAAAGTAATTGGTAATCACCTAGGGTTGGCAGTTGAAGTTGAGTAGTAGCGTTGGTATTAGAAGGTGGATGTGGATTTGGATGGTAGTCAAAATTGGTGTGGAGGTCTGGTGGGGGTGAGTGGGACAAATTGGGGAGAAAATTGTTGGAAGCATCATCAGGTGAGCCGAGTCGGATGTCTTCAGATGGTTCAAGTTGCATTATTAACTCGCTTGGTTCTCCGGCAGTCACGGCGGCAGCTACAGTACTTGGCCAACAAGGACATCCTCCTCCGCCTCCAGCGGCATTGCTATTGCTGCTGTTGCTGGTTGAGCTGTCTGAATCCATCTCATCTTCTAATTCTAATTCTTTCCTGTTGCCTGAGTTGGTACTGCAAAACAAGTGCTTATAATAATAATGCTCCAACGAAGTGGCAGAATTGGATGTTGAAAGCTCAGAGACTGCAGGTTTTTGTGCTTCCCACTGCTTTTCTGTTTCTACGAATATAGATTTAATGTGTTGAATGAAGCCCATGTCTTCTTTTACCTTATCTGTGGTGCCTAGTTCAACCACACCATCCATAACAGGAATGCAAACCACTGTCTGCATCACATTCACTCTACTTTGGTTATGAGAGATTGTCAAAATAATTAATTGCAAAACCCAATTTATTTTTTATGAATTAATTTCATGGGCAGGATTTTAATTACCTTTATGCCAGCACTCTGGTGATCAAATCATGAGGAATCCCATATTGCCACCAAAAACAAACAGAAATATCAATGAACATCTTTAACACAACCATCTTTTTGTTCCATTGTTCATAAAAAGTAGTACAGGTGAGATATATGTCCAGGGGATAGATCATGGATGGGAGAGTAGTTAATTGCTTCATGTTATTATCAAGGTTAAATTAATACTTCTAAGCATTATGATCGGTTTCAATAATGTTCTTAACTTTTGAAAGTTATATTTTAACAGATCTTTGAAATTGTCACTACAAAAAAGCTGAGATTCCATGACACTTCAAATCTGTCGCAACTATATTTCATGACTTTTTTTCTCTTTTATTCATGGAATCAATCAAGGTAAGAGTATCAATGACATTTTATAAAATTGTTAATAAATCATGCACCATCAACAACAACCAATTTCGGATAATTATAAACTGTCATTCTCAAGTCCATTGCGATGAATTGCCATTATAAAAAAAAAAGATGACTCAAGAATTTAATATTTCTGTTCCAACGTGGATATGGACAATAGTGAAAAATCACAATAAAGCATTTATAATTGACTATACTTGAATAATATGATATTAATATTTATACAATGAAGAAATTTTATGTTAAAACAATAATTAATAATTGATGAGCTGATGTATATAATTTCTGAAAGACATACAAATCACATAGCCATCTATCTGTATAGAGTTTTGAAATTGTGTTGTAAAAGATGCAAATGAAAGCCTCTACAATATGTTAAATTATAAATATTCAAATTGTGGTGCACGTATATATAAGAGAACTAAAAAAGGGCAATTAAGTACTTCTGTAAGGTTGTGTATTAAAGTAAAAATTAATTAGGAAAATGTAAATGGAGGAAAAATAATTGTAGTTGTGTAAAGATAAGTAATACCTTAGCAAGAATAGCTCTGGAGAAAATTTTACTATCAATCTCATTCGCACCTGTAACCCACACATGTTTGTTCTTCGAATATGCCTTTCCAGGCAATCTGCATATATGTAAATCCAATTGAAAGAAAAAGTTTTCAATAATTTGTTTTTGTTCGTAGATATTGATTAAGAATTCAAATATTTACATTGGAAAATTAAAATCATAATCATGAGTAGAAAAATCAAGCAAAAAAAAAATCAAATGATTATTAAACGAAATCTAAGTTATTAATTACTCACCCGAGCCCCGGAGGAAAAGAGAAAGAGAGACACAACAGATAGAACCACTCGGACTCGGTCAAGTCCTCGGGAGAGAGGGCGGCGGAGGTGGGGCGGCAGGTGTCGGCGGCGGATAAGGAGTTATAGAGATCCGTAAGCTGATGAGTTCTGTGAAGGGACAGAGAAGCGGAATGTTGGTGGTGTTGGGTGGTGGTGGTGGCGCCGGCGGCGGGGTGGACGGTCTTGGTGGTCTTGATGGGTCCATTGTAGAAGCCATTTCCCCAAATCAACATCCTGAATTTGATTATAAATGAAAACATGCAACAAATAAAATTGCATTATATATCAAAGTAGAGAGAGAGAATTAATAGATGAGGTGAGATGATACCGTTGTTGAGTAGAGAAGCGCCAGAAGAGAGAATAAGTCCACTCAACGGATTGAACAGCAAACTGCAACATTCCTTCCATTCATACATTCAAATTCAATATATCACTTCTTCATTCTCATCTTTTCATAATTCAATATTTTGCCGATGAACAAATGGGTTTTGAAAGTTGGTTGGTTGGTGGGTTTAATTTTGAGTGAATGCTAGATGGGTTTTGACTGACTGTTGCTACTGCTGCTGCTCTCTCTCTCTCAGCTTCTACCAATAAAAAGCTTAATATTATATAATATATTTATTGTCTTCTTTCCTCTCTCAGTCTCAGGTTTTAAAACTATCACTAACTCTCACTCCCACATCACTCATCACTTTCACATAATAATAATAATAATAATAATAATAATAATAAATACCATTTCCATTTATACACACACTATTCAATTCAATACAATGGGGATATTTGTGTTGATGCAGGTGACAAGGCAGTCAACCAATGACTCAGTCTTGCTGACTGTGATGTGTACAATGAGGTGGAAGAAACTTCCATCATCTTCCCTATTTACAATTCTGTTTATATTTGTCAAATAGCAACATGGCACGTGTAGGGTTTGTTACACAAAGATTCTTTTGTAATGGTATATAGCTCCACTATCTCCTATTTATAGCTCTACTATCTCATTTTTTTGGGTAGAAGGCTCGGAAGCCTAAGTTTGTTGAGGAGGAAGATGAGAATTTTCCTCAACTTAGGCGACAGGTGACACTGGCAAATTTTCTTCCAGAGAACTTCTACAATGACTATTCGAAGAAAGCACAAGAAGTCATTGCGTGTCTTGCTATCAACATGGCAGAAAGTGAGGATACTCTTTTGAGTTCATTGGAGATGGAGAAAGAAATAAAGGACTTACCATCGTTCAATATAAATGACTTGTTGTCACTTCCTTCGATGACTAAGATGGTTCTTAGTGATGCGTTATTAGATTCAAACGCATCTAGTGCTCCAACCTCTATAATGCGCACATGCGCCTCTTGTTACTATTGAGATCAAAACTTCATAATAGGCCATTGTATGTCTTAGAATACGTTCAAGAACAGAGGGTTGTGCAAATTCTCATCGATAATAGATCAGTTGTCAATATAATGTATAAGACAACTATCAAGCAATTAGGCATCGTGATAGAAGAACTGTCAAACAATAAGTTAGTTATCCAAGGTTTCATTCAAGGCAGCCAAAGGGCAGTAGGTATGAAACGCTTATAACTTATCATCGGCGACCTGAAGGCCCACACATTGTTCTATGTCATAGATTCGAAGACCACATATAAGTTTTGTTGTTGGTCATCCTTGGAATCATTGAAATGGAGTAATATCTTCAACACTACCCCAATATTTCAAGTTTTATCAATATGACATTATGAAAGTTAAATAGACTCCAATCAATTCTAAGAAGCCGAGTCTCACTTCGCAAATGCGAAGTTTTACTTGAAGAATGATGGCGTCGGTGAAGAAATGCCTATGGAGACTTCTTTAATAAAGGATGGAGGTGAACCCAAGCCAAGATCACAAGAAAATGCAAGGAAAGAAACAAACGATAGGGCAACTGTATCTCACTTTAAAGAGAGTGAGGCATCCACCAACACTACAAAGATTATAATTTTAAAAGGCGAAAAAGCTCCAAACCCTCAAATCTTGCGTTATGTTTCTTTGTTGAGGTGTGGGAAGGGTGAGTCAACATTTGTGGAATGCTCAAAGGGGTTGAGGGTCGGTGATATCAAAATCTTAAAAGAGAAATTTGTTACACCGCTCACAAAGATAACGAAATAGGAAATCTATAGACCAAAGATAGACCTGAAAAAAGTACATTTACCAGAAAAACAGATGAAAGATGGGTTCGGCCCTAAGGCTTATAAGCTACTGGAAAAAGAAGGTTATGATTTTGTAACTCACATTGAGTTCAAGAGCTTGAAGATCTATGAGTAGCCTGAGCTTTCTCTAATCCAGAAGAAGCTTTTGCAGGAAGGGCATGTTGTGCCTGCATCGAGAAAAGGACTTACATATAAGTCTTGAGCCAATTTGTATAACCAGAAGGTTGAAGGAAAAGGTGGTCGACAACAATCATATAACTCCAGAGGAAGTCAATGATGCAAAAGAAAAGGAAAGAAATAATCAAAGAACCTCAGCCTTCAACTGCATTAGTACGGTTTTACACCCTAAAACTCGTAAATAGTAAATGTAAATAATTAACTGTCATCAATAAAGAGTTATCAATGTTATTTCAATAAGTGTTATTAACTGTGTTGTATTCGTTTTGTCTTAATAATTCTAAATCCAATAAACTAACATCCTAGGTTGTCTTATGAGTCTTACCTGTATGTGGAGACACACAGGGATCAATGTTCAAAATACAACCTAAAGGGTCTATAGTATAGGGATAAGGTTGGGTACTTTATCCTGGTGACACTATAGATACGACTCACTTTGTATTTGATACAAACACAATAATCCAATGTTGGAAATGTCCTAGAACTCGCAGTTCATAAAAATTCATGTTAAACATTCTATTTATCAATAAAATATTATTGAGTATCTTATTCGATAAAGTTGTTGATATTGCATTCTATTATGAAAATCCAATAGAAATATCCATGGCTATAGTATGGATACTTTAACTCTATGTAGTGACATAAATAGGATCAAGTTAATAGTATATAGCTTAAATGGTCTATAAGTATATGGATGAAATTGGGTATCTCAACCAGGTAACACTATTGGATGCGGCCCATTTTGTATAGGTAATACAAATGATGTGATCCACAGATCATTCATGTAGAGACATGTGAGTGGAGGCATCCTATGCAATGAGTTTGCATAAAGACTGGACTACGAAATAGTCACTTTTCTTTATAACGACTGTTTACTGTTAAAACTGACTATTTTATACTAAAGTAACCTAGGATAACTCGATCTTAATCCTGAGGTAGTTATGAACTCGTGTTTATTCGGGATTGTTCTTTGAGTTGCATGGGTGAGAGTAGTTCAACAACACTACTTAATAAGCCTTCCATTTTTGGGATAAAACCGGATAGATAGCTGGGGACATAGCCCTGTGAGATGGAATTTACTCCTACCCGTTTAAGAGTTAGCAGATAGGTTGTTCTCTTAAGTGCTGATTCCAAGTCTTGAACAATCGGGGCCCGCCTTCTCATGATAGAGAGGGACATGATTCATAAGTGGTATTATGAATCAGCTGCTCATTAGAGGGTCAGTGGGAGCTTAAGGAACTAGATGTATTTATAGGGGCAAAATGGTAATTTTGACCCAGCTATAAACACAAACGGTCTGTGAAGGATCGACTTACCGATTATGATTTACATGGACAGAAATACATCTACAGTGAGGATAGTAGAATTATTGAGCTATAGTGGTACGTCTTGATGGTTAACGAAAAGTAATTAATTCAGTTTAAAGAGTTTAACCAATTGATTACAAATCGTTGGAGCTCATGATTTGTAGGTCCAATAGGTCCCTCCACTATTTCATAAATTGGAATAATGAATTGAGTAATTGATTGGATGAATTTTGAAATGTTCAAATTCAATTTTAGGATTTTTCAATTGATTGTATACGATATAATTTTAGCTCCTAATGACCTTAGACATTTTATCCCATACTTCTTCTCGAGATCGAGTTGTATGGTTCCCAGGCTTTCATGTAGTCGTTGAGCGAACCTATTTAACAATTGTTCTTCATCTATCGCTCTTTCCTGGGGATGACTGGATTCACTTTCACTCTTTTCTTCTGACCTACTAGTGTTGGGTTGATTTTGATGTTTCCCACTTCTCAACATAGTTGTCTACAAAAAGCCAAATATTAGTTAAGTAAAAAGTCTACCTGTCTCAAAGACTCGGTACATATTAGTTACACAAGACTTCAATTATTTATTGACAAGATCGATTATTTACAGTTCTAGGTCTATTCACAATAACTACACTATTTACATCATTCCTCGACTTCTTACTTCCTTTTTCTTGGTTACTTCTAGTCCCTAATAGTTAATCTCTGAAAAATCGCTTCTTTAGTAGGCTTTTCCTCTTCCCTCTAAGGACATTCTCCTTGAGCGTGTTCGGGTTGCTGGCAGAATAGGCAGAATTGATAGGAATCTTTAACACAAACCTCACATGAAGATTTGTCGTCAAATTCTATTATTATTCTGCGTGGAATGTCGGTTTCGGTACTCCGAATAGAGCCAACTGACTGACCAGAACTTCTGGATGTATGGGTCCTTTTTGTCTCTCTATCATACGTCCTCTCCAGCATAAATCTTTTAGTCCTGTTGCCTACAGGTGCAGCTAGTTGTAATTGGTTCTCCTACAAAAAAGGAATGTTTGCATACAACTAGCCGATAGGTCATACATACAACCCCTAGGTATAGTAGATGATGTTTTGTTGAGAGTTGGAGAATTAATTTTTCCAGCTGTTTTTTACATTTTAAGAATGGATGAGCTTTACACTTCTACTTCTTCTAATATTTTACTTGGTAGACCCTTCATGAGAATAACAAAACTAGAATCGATGTAGATAAGGGGTCTTTATCAGTAGAATTTGATGGAGAGGTAAAGTCTTTCAACATATATGATACCACAAAATTCCTAGAGGAGTATTATTCTCTTTGTTCCATAGACACATATGATGAAATTGATCACATTGTTGATTCCATGTTGTACAGAAATTCTAATCGTTTGGTAGCTCATTCAATTCATTATGGTTTTGATTTTACTTCTCATAATTCTTCTCATGCATCTCTTAACTTTTGTGACCATGATAATTCAAATAAAAAGCATGTTTCTAATTCTTCGCTTCAATTTTATGAAAAGAATGAATCTTAAAAAAATGATAATGATATTTCTTTCAACAAAAAATTTTGCCAAAATGTAAATACTTTAGAAGAAGATTCAAATTTTCAAAACAAAATTATATAAATGAAAAACCTTCAGGTAATAATTCAAATTCAAAATTTTTTTGTAATACCAAAAACAAAAACAAAGCTTCTAATCTTTGCTCCATTTTCAATGTGCAGGTAAAAGGGATTGAGCCCAAAGCTCTCACATCTCCAAATAAGAGCAAGAACTTGAGAAGTTGTTTAAAAAACCCTAACAAGCAAAAACCTAAAAAGACAAAAAAATTTGACGTTCCCTAAGGAAAAAAAAAACTTCAAGAACGGGCACAGGCTCAAAATCTACAATGAAGGGCATGTAAACCAAGTCCAATTGGACTTGTGTTTGACTAATCCCTCATAAATATGACACCCCTCTTCACCAACGTCGAGCAAACGACGCTAAAAATTTGCAAAGATAGACAAATTTTCTTCTTTTCTTTTTCATTTTTCTTATCTTTCTTTCTTTCTTATTTTTGCATATTTTTCACTAATAAAAATAATTTATTCGTTTTCTTTTCTTTGTAGGTTATCAACAATAAAAAAAATGAAGCTCTCAAGGAAAAACAAAACAAAAGCAAGGAATGCTCTCTCAAGCAAATAAATGATCAACCACAAAAACTAGGAAAGTTTCCCTCTACATCCCTTACTTTTTGTTTTTTGAACTCATTTGCTTATTCTAAACATTGAGGACAATGTCCATCTTTAAGTTAGGGTGGGAAAAATTGCATATTTCTTTTTGTATTATTTTTAGTATTCTTTGATTTGTTTTGTATAAAAATGAGCCTTACTAAAATTTTTTCCACATAAATGCATATATGAAACCCTTGAGCATCTGAGCTCGGGTCAATAAATTGTTGATTAGTTAGACTGATTACATAGATTTTGCAACTTTGTTCTAACATATCTGTAGAAATCTGAGGCTCTGATTCATCTTGATAGCATAATTTTGATTCTTTGAAAAACATGACTATTGAATTTTTTATGCTCCAAAAGACCATTTTTGCCTTGATGTAATAAATTCATGAATGATTGAATGCATGAAAACACATAATAAATGAATCTCATTCACTTTGTTTTATGTATCATTTGATTTACACAATCTCTCGATTCTTATCAATAAAATTTTGATGATGCATTCTTTCAAGTAAGGATACTGATGCGTTGATTTATCATGCGATGAAAGGGTGTGTGGATGTGATGATTATGCGATAGACTCTATCTCTGATCTTATCGCTATTTTAAGTTTAAGAAGTTGGATGGTGATTGACTTTGATTTCTTAAGGTGATGGAATTAAATGCAAAGCAATAGAAGAGTGGTATTGTAACAAATATGCGATAAAGGGTTGAGAAGAGGTTTTGCTAACATTTCTTAAGATACTCTACAAGTCATGCGATCATGCTATACACAAATATTAAGTATTACATTTCTCAATGCATATGGACACATTTCCTATGTCTAGGATGCATGCGATGTGTAGGGAGTGCAGTAGATAGAACTTATTTCTAAGTCTCCTCTACTCTTGCTTATGAGATCTAATCTAACTAAGACAAGATGATCACATGAAGTGCATAACTTAAGTCATGCTAGCTAAGTACTTCTCAACCCATTCACAAATTTAGCTACTCATGTATGGCGTGAAAAGCATGAACATAGATTGAAATGTAATTTCCATTCTTGCAAATAAAATGCTCAAGTACTAAACAATAGATGATGTAAGTGTTAAGCCAGATAAGCAGTGTCTTGCTTCCTCTAGCATTTACACGACTTTTAACACTCCAATTTCTTTCTAATTTGTAAACTCTTTCTCTCACAAGGGTTAGGTATGGGTTGGTGCCTCTCTTTCGTGTTGTTTTTGCAGTCTCTTGACCTCCCGGAAATTAATTCCTGGTTTGGTATCATTGAATGGTATTTATAGACTTCCAAAAAAAAAAAAAAAAACAGTTCTTTATCTCACTAATGATTGCGTGGATGGGAAACATTAATTTCCATACCCTGTTGCGCCGTCTGATGGTCACCGGAGGTTCAATGGATTTACAATGGTATGGTCTTCAACGGATGCCAACTGAATTTTTGATTTGACCGCTATCGGCTTCACGTCGCATCACGTTTTATCACATTAGGTCATCGCCTTTATGTAAGGTCATCAAGCGTTCGTCTTCGAAGTACCATTGGATCACCAACTTAGGAGATCGCGCTATCGTCTTGTTCCTGCACAGAAATACAAGATTAACTTAGTTTAATTGCTTTTATGCGATGAGAGTTAGCGATCGCGATTTTGCTTTTAGTTTAGTGCGTTCAATCGTAATAATGCCTATTTACTATCGTCTTCTCTCCTTGTTTTAATAATTCGAGCTTTAATAACTTGTATTTCTACAAGTTATCAATACAAACAAAATTTTAGACCTTTGAAATTTTTTCTAACAAAATTTTGAAACTCATTTTTCGAAAGAAAAATTCTTTTCCTTTCAATTTCATAAAAAATTGAATACTTAGCTTTTTAGATTTATTTAGAATCTTAAATCTCTTAGAAACGTCATATCTACTTAATTTTCTTTGTAATCCTGATAGGATAACCTTTGGTCTAAAAACAACTATCTTGTTAGAGTAGAAAGTCTAGACAAAGAGGAATAAAAAGAGTCTTCTAAAAAAAAATTGACAGCATAAAATATAAAGAAAATTTGCATAATTAATATAACAAAATTGACATAACCTTCACTAACATGCATGTGTGTGCATGGATAGAGGTGAAAAGAGCTACCTTCATAGTGTCTAGTCAGGACCCGCGAGGAAAAAGTGATCGGTTTCCGGTGGTGTGAGTGTTAAAGCTATCCCTCTAGGTAAAATAAATGCCAATTACATTTTTTGTGCATGAATTTAAAATAGCACCATTTTATTAGAATTGCCTCTCTCTAATTCAAGTTAGGTATATCTTAAATTGAAAACTGGGCCAGTGTAGGGTGAAGAGGAATTGAGAGTTGGATGTCTCATTCAATTAGTTTAGGCCTTTAAGTAAACTAAAACTTAGTAGTCTTTTCTTTTATGACTTTGTAAGAAAAAGAACTTTTCTTTTCAAAATAAGCTTCAACTTTTTGTTAGCAAAACTTCAAATTTATAAATGCTTGCTTATATTCTTATTTCCTTGATTGTTGAGAAAAGAGATGAGAATTAATTCATTGTGTAAGACAATGGAATGTATAGACCATTTGAATGTGTAGATGAAAATATGTCAGCTTGTATAAATCAATTTAAATAAATGAACAAAACTTTGAACAAACAATAAAACAATTCATATTTTGCTTAAATATATGCATACTTTAATTTCGAACTTCTTCGGGATGACTAAGAGCTAAGTTGAGGGTATTTTGATAGGTCTTGTAAAGAGCTATCTTATTAGTACTAATTCCCTCAATTATACTTCAATTCTTTGCTTAAAACATCTATTTTGTAGGTAAATTCCAATTCTGACACCAATGGAGTTATTTCAAAAATTTGGAGCTAATTTGAGCCAAGCGACACAAAAGAATTACTTTAGAAGAAGAACCAAGACAAGTTACCACATTGCCCCTCAAAAGGATCAATTCAACACACTTCAACAACACTTGAAGCGTCATAGCGCTCCTCATACAACTAAGCCTAATGCTAGCTCGATGTTGAAGGACAAATTGTTGGGATTGATGCCCTAAACTCTCGTTGGGTCCTATAGTTTGTAAACATTGTATTAAACAAACGCTTGTGATGAAATAATATATGGTATTTTCTTCACTATTGTTTATGAAACATGGGATGTTTTATTTGCTTTATCACAAACCAAGAAACTAAGATCCTTAGTTGTCATTGTAACTTAAGCATGTATGTGGAGACATACAGGTGGATCATGCCTTAAGTGATAATCAAAATGGTCTGTAGTATATGAATATAGGAGGGAAACCTTATCCTGGTGACACTACGGATGCGGCTGGCTTTGTAGAAGAGTTACAAGTGTTGTGAGTTACTACAGATGTCTGATCCTGATCATTCATGTGGAGACATGCGAGCGGGGGCATCCTATACAAAGGAGTTTGTATAAAACTGGACCACGAAGTATTTTATCTCATTATATAACATCGTTCATGACAGAGACTTCATTTCACTAAGATGACCATAGGTAACATAACCTCAATCCTGAGTGAGTTGGGAACTCCTGCTTTTGGGGCGATCCTTTGATTTGCATGGGTGCAAGTGGCCAGATTGCCGACTCAAATCTACCACTTTGGAGATTCATCTGATTTGGGAGTTGGGAACTGAGCTACACAAGATGGAATTCATTCCTCCCCCGAAGCATGGGTAAGTAGATAGATTGCTCCCTTAAGGGCTGATTTCGAGGCTTGAACGATGTGGTGCCACACACCTTCTCATGGTTCGAGAGGTGTTCACACATAGTAGGACTATGTTGTATTGTTCATTAGAGGGATCAGTGGTACTTAAGAAGTTAGATGTAACTATAGAGGAAAAACGGTAAATTGGCCCAGCTGTACTTATGAGCATTTGTGAAGGGTTATTGTACTGTTGATTGGTTATATCCGATGGACAAAGAAATATATCTGTGGTAAGAAGAGTGCAACTATTGGTCTTTAGTGGAGTGCCTGACAGTTAACGGATAGTGGATCTCATGGCTAAAGAGTTTAATCAGCTATTCACAACCGTTGGAGCTTCGAGCCACAGGTTCATAAGGTCCCCTTGGTAGCTCAATGGATTCAAGTTGAGAATCAGTTTTTGGGTCAGTTTGAAATATGAAAATTGACAAGAGGAAGTTTGATTATATGATATGATTAAATTGATCAATTATATATGATATAGTTGACATGATGTATGAGATACATTAATTAGAGGAAATGGATATAAATATGATTTATATCTAGTGGAGGAGAAAAGGACTATGGTTTATATGTTGCATATGATGTGATATTAAACTATAGGTTATAAATATAATATGATTATATTTATTTTTAATTAAACAATTATGAGATAATTGTTGGTGGTTTTTCTCCATAATTGTATGAGGTAGTGGGAGGTTGCATTCAGTTTTCGTAACCGAAGGTTAAAATGAAAATAGTTTTCATTTTGCAAGTAGATCGAACAATCGCTTCATGATTAGTACAATGACCATCGTCTAGCTAACGACAACATACACGATAGCTTAAGTTTTCCTAAACGATCGTGTACATGCGCAACTTTCTGATGACGGAAAATTAGATGTCAATTACTCGACAACTAGAATTTCGTGTACGCAATATGCGATGCATGTCCTTGATGTATGCGTTGATTATCATGCGTCGTGGTCATGCGTTGGAATGACTTTGCGTTAACAAATGTATGTGATGACCATGCGTCCTGTCACAAGTTTTCTTACGCTCACGTCAAGTATAACGCGAGCGCAAGTTTCTCGGGTGATCCGAGGTCGAACACAGGGACTTGTAACTAGATGAATGAGGTAATGTGCATGCGGCAGTTGAATAAAAGAATGGATGGGAGGTTTCTATGCTAACACTACTCCTACTCCTAACTAACAGACAACGCAATGAGAATATGAAAGAGAGGCAGAGACACGAAAATTCTTGACATGAAACAAATAAATGGGAAAAATAGATAAAATGTGGAGATGTCTTCATTGCAACATTTAAGAGTGACCTCGAGGGCAACCTTAGTCAGCGCAAGCTATGCAATCATGCTACACACACTAAAAGCCTAAATCTAGGACGTATGCGGTGTGTATGCATAAGTGTCGAGATGACCCCATGCAACCACCATAATCCTACTTCCTGGATGCATCGCAATATCCTATCCATAGGGTGCATACGCTATGTGATAGCAAACAAAGCTTATCTCTAAGTTCCCCATTCTTGCCTATGCGTTCCAACCGCTTTGTCGAGTCTTAGATTTGGGTTTAGACCACTCTCTCCAAGTATGCCTAAATGATGAATGATGCGCTCATAAGACAAGTAACCGCATGAACTTGGCGACATAAGATTATTCCTATCTCTAGTGAATATAACTTAATTGCTTAATGTGACCAACCATTTACCCTCTCAGGCAGTTAGTATTGTTGCTGATTTTACTCATAGACAGCGTTGCGCGCCTATAGACAGGCTTGCTAATACTTTACACTAAACAAATAAAGTTTTCTCACACCACTCACGCAACGCACACTTCTTCGGTGGTTTTCTACATGCTTCAATATCTCTAATCCACATGACTAAGTATGCGATACTCTAGCAATCTCACTAAGTGATGCAATGAAAATTAAGGATGGCTAAGTAAAGAAGATGGAGACGGAATAGAAGGAAACATAGAAAAATGTATTGAACACAAAATGTATTAATTCCTTAATCCCAAAATGATTAATTCCTTAAATCTATAATGTAGTACAATACAAATTAAGAAAAGAAGAGAAAAGGAATGACCAGTTGGAAGCAATGTTTTGCTTCCAGCTGATGTGTGTCAAGGCTTGCCGGTGGTGCCATGGATGGGCGGTGGACAGCCTGACTCTCTCGAGATCATTCTTCGACGAGGCTTTGGTTGTCACTCGGAATGGATGAAGGAGGTGAAGAACTCTCAAGCTTCTTCTCATGCATTTTTCTGGATCATAAGGTTCCACCCTAGGCGAACCGCAGGTGAAAACCTTAGATTCAACCTTGGGCGAAAACCCTAGATAAGTTGAAATTCTGCTCATCGACTTCTTTATGTAGAGCCTGGATCGCCGACAACATTAATGGACTGCTTTGATTCTGACATTTGCGGCGCGTTTAGTCCTTTCTGAATCTCTGTTGCTAACGGCGTGGTAGGTGAAATGTCAACATCATCTTTTGATTTTCCCGAGATGTACGTTGATGCGTTCATTCCACCTACCTTGCATTGATCCCATTAGTATGCGTTATCGTGTAGCCGCAATCATTCAGTGACCGTATTTTCTTAATACCGCAACTCTACACGATGACCGATATTGCTTGACGAGCGCAACTCCCATGCAATGGACACATGCGGCTGATTACCGCAATACCCATGTGTTGATCAAATGTGTTCGCCTTTACGATGGAGAGTTTCTTCGCATGCGATCGTCTATGCGGTAGTTTGACTTTCGCATTTGCGTCCACTTCCTGCGTTAGCTACAAAAAGAGAACATTGAATGCATAATAACACATAATAATGGGTTAGCCGAGATTCATCATGCTGAACGACGCAAGCTCATTTTCTCATGAATTCCTTACATAATTTCCGCATATTCTGCTTAACAGCTCTTATAATTCTAAATAAAAGGCTAAGTTGACATGCATTTCTGCATGTCATCACTTTCCTAAACGATAGTATAGATTTTTCTAAACGATCCCGTGCGAGAGCGATTCTACCTAAACGATCTGCCTCATTTTACTAAATGATCGTGCACCCTTTGCTAAATGATCAAGCAACATCTAAAACATCGTATAGCTTTTTTTAAATGATCGTGCACGAGAGCGATTCTACCTAAACGATCGTCTAAACGATCAACCCCATTTTAATAAACGATCATGCACCCTTTGCTAAGCGATCAAGAACCCATCTATACGATAGACACAAAATCTCTCCCACTTGCTTGGTCGTTGTAAATGATCGTAGTTTCCTCCTCCCCTTTACCAAATCCAACAGAGCCCATACCTCATGGATTCTTACTCCGAGAATACTGAGGTTACTGAGTGGTGGTGTCCTTCTTGTTGCCTGTTCGTGTAGAAGATCGTGTGGTGGTGAGCGATAGTGAGATTTGGTGACAATTGCCTTGACGTGCACAACGACAACGAGAGTTGCTGTTCCTTGATGAGAGCGAGAGATCAAGAGAAGAAGAGTTCTTCAAGAGGTATGTCTTTCGTTCCTTTGTATTTAAGTGTTAAAAGTATGTCGTAATTTGTCTGTAAATGCTTAACTTCTATATATGTTTGTGAATGTGGTATTTTTGTCACATGAATTTGGAACGATCCTGCTTCCACTCATAGGTACTCTTTGATAAGAGTTCCTCCAAAAAATGCACCCATTTGCTACAAAATAGGGCAGTGTCGCAATGCTTCACCAGGAGTCGCAATACTCTAGAGATTGACAAAATCGTCCGCGCACGCACGTGCCTTGCATAACCCAGCGCCAACTCAATGTCAAGACCCTCGCCTAATGCTTCTTGGCTTTTTACGATTTAGCGTTTCAATGCTACACCTGCAGATATAAAAACTGTTGTTTCATTTTTAGTAGAGAGGAGAGAATGAGGAAAGTCATTTTTTTGTTGATAAAGAGATCGAAGTTAGAGAGAATTTAACCAATTTGTTCTTATCTTGAGGGAATTTCTTGTAAAATTGACAATTCTCTAGTGAATTGCTTTATGGATTTCATCATATCTTCAAGGATTTCTTTCAAGATCTCTCAACTCAATGGCTAGGTAATTGTATTTCTTGGGAAATCTTAATTCTAGGTTTAAATTATGAGTTCTTTTGTATATTTTTTTTGAACTTTCTACATTCTTGAATGTTCTTGGGCTTCATTTGAATAGAAATTAATGGAGGATAATTGACGCTATGATTCCATTAAATTCTTGAATGTAATTCTTGCTTGACACTATTGCATAACAGTGAGATATGTTACAAAATTAAGTTTTCTTGTGTTAATTAGGACTTTTTCAAAATTTAACTCCTGAATTTCTTAATTTAGAACATTCATTCAACCATTCTTGAAATTTACTCTAATGCATTTCTTGAATGTCATAATCATGATAACCTACGTCTTTAAAGCGATCTAAGTAAAGAACATGATAAATGCTATATGTAAGTGTTTGTTAATTAGATTAGGGCTAATTGATGTGATTCATGTTAATTGGCTATATGGGTCTTTAAGGGTCTTTCCTTATTGGATTATGGGATATTGAGTTTTCAAGTAATTGTTCAAGAACAATGATGAGATTAAACCTAGTAACAAGATTTTCTAAGAATCTTTTTCTATCAATTCTCTTCTTAAAAAAAAAATAGTAAGATTGAGTTATGAATTGCCTTCATCTTCATTTTGAAGGAACTCTTATCAAAGAGAACCTATGAGTGGAAGTAAGATCGCTCCAAATTCATTGTAACAGAATTACAAGCATTCACAAACATACAAACTAGTTATGCATCTTAGAACAAATTACGACATGCTTTCAAAATTAAATACAAAAGGACTAAGAGACTTTACCTTTGAAGAACTTTTCTTCCATAGACCTCTCGTTCTCATGAAGACTTTGGACAGCAAAATCTTGCTCTCGCCCAGATCATCTACCTAGTCGTCCAGTAGTCACGAACAAATTTCTCCATAAACAAGTAACCTCTCAGACACTACCACTTAGTAACCTTGGTATTCTCAGATTGAGAATCTAGGAGGTGTGGGCTCTGTTGGATTTGGTAGAGGTTTGGAAGAAACAACGATCAAACTCAACGACCAAGCAAGTGGGAGAGTATAATGTCTAACACATAGACTTTGTGCTTGATCGTTTAATAAAATTTCAGTAGGTACACGATCATTTAGGAAATCAGGTGTGATCGTTTACATGATCGTTTAGTGAAGCTCGCTTGCCATGCGATCGTTTAGTAAAAAGCTACATGACCATTTAGAGAATGACACGTGTACATGATCGTTTAGACAAACACTTGAAGGTTGTCATGTAGTCTCTCGTGAGCTAAACGATAAGTAGTCTACTTAATGAAGCGATTCAGCGATTCTCTTCCAAAAATGAAAACATTTTTCATTTTATCCTTCCATTCTGAACACTGAATAAAACCTCCCACTTCACGAACGGTTAAAGGAGAAACTGCCCATAATTATCTCATAATTGTTTTAATTATAAATAAATATAATAACTAACTTATCATATTATATTTATAACCTATAGTTTTAATATCACATCATATGTAACATTTAAACCATAGTTCTTTTCTTCTTTACTGATATAAATCATATTTATATCATTTTCCTCCAATTAATGCATCTCATACATCATGTCAACTATATCATATATAATTGAACCCGTTTAATCATATCATATATAATCAAACTCTCTCTTGTCAATTTGAACACTTCAAACTGACCCAAAAACTGATTCTCAACGTGAATCCATTGAGCTACCAAGGGGACCTTATGGACCTATAGCTTGAAGTTCCAACGATGCGTGAATAGCTGACTAAACTCTTTAGTCACGAGATCTACCATCCGTTAACTGTCGGGCACTCAACTAAAGACCGATAGCTGCACTTTTCTCACTACAGATATATTTTTGTGTCCAACAGATATAACTAGTCAACAATAAGATAACTGTTCACAGATGCTCGTAAGTACAACTGAGCCAATTTATCATTTTGCCCCTATAGTTACATCTAACTTCTTGAGTATCGTTGATCCCTCTAATGAACATTACATGATAGTTTAACTATGAGTGGACACCTCTTGGGCCATGAGAAGGTGTGTGGTGCCACATCGTTCAAGCTCCGGAATCAGCCCTTAAGGGAGCAATCTATCTACTTACCTCCTGCTTCGGGGAAGGAGTGAATTCAATCTTGTGTAGTTGAGTTCTCAGCTCCCCAATCAAACAAATCCCCAAAGTGGTAGGTTTGGGTCGCGTATTTTGGCCCTCGCACCATGAAAATCAAAAGACCACACTCAAGGTAGGAGTTCCCAACTCACTCAGAATTAAGGTCATATTACCTATTGTCATCCTAGTGAAGTGACGTTTCGGTCATGAACGGGTATATAACGAGACTAACACTTCGTAGTTTAGCCTTATAACAAGCTCTTTGTATAGGACACCCTCGCTCGCATGTCTCTGTTGGGGATGATGTCTTAAGTCTCGTGTCCTGTAGTTGGTAAATACAGTTTGTATGAACGCTTGTGATGTATAATATATGATATTTTCTTCACTACTTGACTTTTCACATTGTATGTTTTATTTGCTTTACCACAAAACAATAAACTAAAATCCCTGTTGTCATTATGTAAATTAAGCATTATGTAGTGACATACAAGTGGATCAATGTTTTAAGTGATAACAAAAATGGTCTGTAATATATATGATATAGAAGGGAATCCTTATCCTGGTAACGCTACGGATGCGGCCCTCTTTGTGGAATACTTACAAGTGTTGTGACTTGCTATAGATGGTCTGATCTTGATCATTCGTGTGGGGACATGTAAGCGAAGGCGTCCTATACAAAGAGTTTGTATAAGACCTGATCACAAGGTATTAACGTTTTGTTATATAATGTCGTTCATGACAGAGACTTCACTTCACTAGGATGACCATAGGTAACATGACCTCAATCATGAGTGAGTTGGGAACTCCTGCCTTTGAGGATGGTCCTTTGATTTGCATAGGTGCGAGTGGCCAGGTCGCTGACTCAAACCTACCACTTTGGGGATTCGTCTGATTTGGGAGCTGAAAACTCAGCTACACAAGATGATATTCACTCCTTCCCTGAAGCAAGGATAAGTAGATAGATTGCTCAGATAGATTGCTCCCTAAGGGCTGATCCTAAAGTTTGAACGATTTGGCGCCACACACCTTCTCATGGCCCGAGAGGTGTCCACACATAATAGGACTATGTTGTATTGTTCATTAGAGAGATCAGTGGTACTTAAAGAGTTAGATGTAACTATATGGGCAAAACGGTAAACTGGCCAAGTTGTACTTACGAGCATCTGTGAAGGGTTATTATACTGTTGATTGGTTATATCCAATGGACACAAAAATATATCTGTGGTAAGAAGAGTTTAGCTTTCGGTCTTTAGTAGAATGCCTGACAGTTAACGGACGATGGATCTCGTGGCTAAAGAGTTTAGTAAGCTATTCATGTACCGTTGAAGCTTCGAGTCGTAGATCCATAAGGTCTCCTTGGTAGCTCAATGGATTCAAGTTAAGAATCAGTTTTTGGGTCAGTTTGAAATGTTCAAATTGATAGGAGGAAGTTCGATTATATATGATATAATTGAACTAGTTAATTATATATGATATGATTGACTTTATGTATGAGATACATTAATTGGAGGAAAATGGATATAAATATGATTTATATCTAGTGGAGGAGAAAACACTATGGTTGATATATGATATTAAACTATAGGTTAATGAATATAATATGATTATATTTATTATTTTATTAATTGGACAATTATGGAATAATTGGCCGTCGTTTTCTCCGTCACTGTGCGTTATTTTCATTTTGCAAAATATACGGTTATTTGCTTAAGAGTAGTGTGTTGCCTATCGCTTAGTAAAATCAGAGACTACAAGATAGCTTGCTTTTACTACACGATCACATACATGCACGCGCCATCTTCTAAACGATCGCCTACCTTTTCCTAAACGATCATCTAGCACTGAACATTTACTAAATGATCGTATAGACGATCGCTACCCTTTTACTACACGATCGTGTACTTCACCTAAACGATCAAGCACTTTGTCTATATGATAGACTTGCCCTTTTCCCACTTGCTTGATCATTGTATACGATTTCTTTTCCTCCTCCCCTCTGCCAAATCCGAACTGAGCCCACTATTTGGATTCTCGCACCGAGAATACTAAGGGTTCCAAGTGGTGGTGTCGTCCCCATTCTTCGTCTGTTCATATGGTGGCAATTCGTGGTAGACGATCGGGTGTTGCTGAACGATAGCTTGACATTCCAGCGAGAGCAAGAGCATCCTTCGTGGAGAGAGCAAGATTTACCGAGGAGAAACGTTCTAACTAGTAAGTTTTCTTGTTTGCGTGTTTGTTATTCTTAAAGCATGCCGATAATTTTGTAGTTTGATGCATATCTGTATGTGTGAATGTTAATGTGATAATTCTATTATAATGCTTTTAGAAAAATCCGTTTCCGCTCAGAGGTACTCTTGTATAAGAGTTCCTTCAATTGGTATCAGAGCAAGGTTTTTTATATTCCAAATTCATTGATGCAAAGAATTGTATTTATATTTTTGGTGGGTAAAAACATGTCTACTCTCTGTTTTAAGCGTTAATTCATTTTTGGATGTGTGGATTAATGGAGTTTCTAGGATGAAGTCTTTGGTTTGTTAAATTCTTTTACATTTTGAGTTAATTGTAAAGGCCCATGCGTTTTTTAACATTAGTAACTGCTATCGAGTCTGTAATTTCAATGTTGTTTAAGTCTGTGAGTCATTCATGAAGAAGCCTCGTAGCAAGGGTTTTTGTTCTTCGAGGATGAAGACGACCAAGCGTTGGTCGGGTCATGTAGATGATGGGGTAGACGATTGTTGAGTATCGGATACTCGGGAGCTATTTTACACACGTGCACTAGACGATCGTATAGCTCAGCAAGCTTCATCGCATAGTTATTGACTATACGATCGTAGAGAAAATCATTTACATTTCACGTGTTAAGCGATCGTCTAGACGATCAGGCTTCACAGCTTCGTTGTCATCTAAACAATCGTTTAGCATCCGTGCATATTTATGCATGCATAAAGCATAGACATGCATCATCTTTATATTATAATTGTTATAGTATAAGGGTGTATGGAAAGCATATTTGCCTGGTTATTACTTGTATATAAAAGTTATGTATAGTAATGATCGGACATTACATGAAGCATGACACATAGGTTAAATTTATAAGCGTTATAAATACCTTGTTGTGTAGCAATGTATGTTTTAGTTGTTTCTTTTTATAAAGATTATAACAATAAATTAGAACTAAAATCTATAAGAAAGACATGCATGCCAACTTAGGTTTAAATCAAGGTTTTAAAAGTTTTTTAAAACTTGGATGATATAGACTTAAGATCATAGTACTAATATGATTAGCAACCTTAGGCTTTAATCTTTTAATTAGTTTAATAGGATTAAATTGACTAATAAAAGATTAAAGTGTAGCAAATCTATCTATAAGGGACCTTTTGCCTAAGGTGGGTTCTGTCTAGGCTGAGGTATTTAAGGTGACGGAAACGGAACACCCCTACCT
>NC_052353.1:7131787-7134949 GCF_009727055.1 Benincasa hispida
CTATATCTTGGCCAGTCTGAGTGACGTGTTGGCCAAGAAGCATGAGCCCATGGTCTCAGTGCGTGAGATCATGGAGTCCCTGCGGGGGATGTTTGGACAGCCCTCTGGATAGCTCAAACACGAGGCTCTTAAATACATCTTCAACTCTAAAATAGAGGAAGACACCTCTTTTCGTGAACATGTGCTTAACATGATGTCCACTTTAATGTGACAGAGATGAATAGGTCTAGAATCGATGAGGGCAGTTAGGTTAGTATAATCCTGCATTCATTTTCGGAGAGCTTCCTTCACTTTGTTAGCAATGCAATTCTTAACAAAGTGGAATATACCCTTACAACTCTCCTTAATGAGTTGCAGACATACCAATCTTTACTGAAAAGTAAGGAGAGGAAAAGGGGTGAGGCAAATGTTACCTCGTCTTCTAAAACAAGTTTGACCTCAGGGACAAAGTCTACACCTTTTACTTCTAACTCTTAAAAGGGAAAGAAGAAGAAGGGTGATAAGGAGAAAGGGAAAGTGCCTGCTAACCCGCCATCTGTCACCTCGAGGAGGCGTCCACTGCAGGTTGAAAAAGGAAAATTTTTCCACTGCAATCAGGACAAACATTGAAGAGGAATTGTCCTCGCTGGCTAAAGGAAAGAGAGGCAGCCAAGGCTAGGGCCAAGGCGGACAAAGGTAAATATGATTTACTTGTGCTAGAAACTTGTTTAGTGGAGAATGGTGATTCAGCCTGGATTATTGATTCGGGCACCACTAATCACGTTTGTTCTTCTTTTTAGATCCTGGCGACAGCTAAGGCTGGTGAGATGACGATGCAAGTAGGCACCGGGCACATTGTCTCAGCTACGGTAGTGGGAGGAATCCAGTTAACTTTACAGAATAGATTTCTTATTTTAAAAGATGTATTTGTAGTTCCTGAGTTGAAAATGACCTTAATTTTTGTAAAGTGTCTGTTACAATGTAAATACACCCTTTTGTTTAATGTGGATAAAGTGTTATTCATAAAGATGGAGTTGAGATTATACAATTAAACTGGAAAATAACTTGTATGTGCTAAGACCGTTAGCCTTAAGTTCCCTCCATAACATAGAGATGTTTAAATCCAACGTAACTCAATCTAAACATCAACGAATTTCTCCAAAATAAAATACCCAACGTTGGCACCTTCGATTAGGGCACATCAATCTCAATAGGATTGAGAGATAGGTGAAGAATGACTTTTTAAGTGAGTTAGAAGAAAATTGTTTACCAGTGTGCGGATCTTGCCTTGAGGGTAAGATGACTAAAAGACCTTTTACTGGAAAAGGTTATCGAGCCAAAGAACCTCTAGAGTTAGTACATTTTGACCTCTATGGTTCTATGAATGTGTGAGCCCTAGGAGGCTATGAGTATTTTATTAGTTTTACTGATGATTACTCTAGGTATGGGTATGTTTATCTGATGCAACAGAAGTCTGAATCCTTTGAAAAGTTCAAAGAGTTCAAGGCTGAAGTTGAAAATGCATTGGATAGATGGACTAAAACACTTCGATCAGATCGAGGTGGAGAGTTTTTGGATTTAGGGTTCAAGGACTATTTGATAAAACATGGAATTTTTTCCCAACTCTCAGCACTGGGTACACCTTAGCAGAATAGTGTAGCGGAGATGAGAAACAGAACTTTGTTAGACATGGTTCGTTTGATGATGAGTTACGCTTCCTTACTGGACTCTTTTTGAGGTTTCACAGTGGAGACTGCGTATACATACTCAATTGTGTTCCTTCCAAGAGTGGTTCGAGAACACCTCTGAAGTTGTGGAATGGGCATAAATCTAGTTTACATCAGTTTCGCATATGGGGTTACCCAGCACATGGGCTTGAGTCTAATCCCAAGAAGTTGTAACCACAGTCGAGGTTATGCCTCTTTGTAGGCTACCCCAAAGGTACATGAGGGGGTTATTTTTATGATCCATCGGAAAATAGGGTGTTTGTTTCCATGAACGCTACTTTCCTGGAGGAGGATCATATCAGGATGCACAGTCCACGTAGTAAAGTCGTGTTATGTGAGCTTTCCAACGAAACTACTGAAACTTCAACAAGAGTTGTTGAAGGGCTTGCTTCATCAGCAAGAACTGTTGATGATAGTTCATCTAGTAGGTCGGTTCCACCTCAAGAGTTAAGAGAACCTCGACGCAGTGAGAGGGTTACGAACCCGCCCATTCGCTATCTAGGTTTCACGAAAATTCTGGCTATGGTAGCCAATGGCGACGTTGAGGATCTGTTGTCTTTTAGAAAGGCAATGGATCCATGGATCTCGAGATGGAGTCAATGTACTTCAACTCAGTTTTGGATCTTGTAGATCAGTCTGATGGGGTAAGATCTATAAGTTGTAAATGGATCTACAAAGGAAACGAGGTGCTGATGGGAAGGTGCAAACCTTTAAGGCTCGACTTGTGGCAAAGAGTTATACCCAGGTAGAGGGAGTCGACTATAAGGAGACTTTCTTGCCTGTTGTCATGTTAAAGTCGATACGCATCCTCCTATCCATTGCCGCTTATTATAATTATGAGATTTGGCAAATGGACGTCAAGACAACCTTTCTGAATGGCAATCTTGAGAAGACCATTTATATGCTACAGCCCAAGGGATTCATTGCCCAAGGTCAAGAGAAAAAAGTTTGCAAACTGAATCGGTCCATTTATTGGCTGAAACAAGCGTCTCGATCTTCAAACATTTGGTTTGATACTTGATGCAGGACTTCAAAAGGGGCCTACTGCTGTTCAGGCATGGAGCCACTTTGTCTAAGGACATGTGTTCTAAGACGCCTCAAAAGGTTGAGGAGATGAGATGGGTCCCATATGCATATGTCGTTGGAAGTTTGATGTATGCAATGCTCTGTACTAGGCCAGACATCTGCTACGTTGTGGGAATAGTCAGTAGGTATAGTCTGATCCAGGCCAGGGTTACTGGACCGCAGTTAAGAACATCCTGAAGTATCTTTAGAAAACGAGGGACTATATGCTCGTGTATGGATCTAGGGATTAGATTCTTATGAGATACACGGATTCTGACTTTCAGACTGATAGGAACTCTCGGAAGTCCACTTCAGGGTCAATTTTTACTCTTAATGGAGGAGCTGTAGTGTGGCGAAGCACTAAGGAGGGGTGCATCGCCAACTCCACTAT